>NW_020897689.1:4597714-4813540 GCF_003984885.1 Neopelma chrysocephalum | reverse complement strand
GACTTCTCTGAATTCTCAAGACTGCTCAAAAATCATTGAGAGGGGTTGTGCAATGACATCAGCTAGCTATTTGAGGATTCTGTGATGAATCCCATCAGGCCCCATAGATTTTTGGGGTCCAGCTGGAGCAACAGATCCCACACAATTTCAGGGTCTACTGGGAGTTGATCTTTCTCACAGTCATGGTCATCAAGCTCAGGGCACTGAGACCCCCCTCAGTCCATCATCCGTGTTGAAGACAGAGGCAAAGAAAGCATTAAACACCTCTGCCTTGTCTCTGTCCCTGTTTGTGAGGTGACCATCCTCATCCTGGAATGGGTCGATGATATTTCTGCTCTGCCTATTGCCATTAATGTATTTGAAAAAAATATTTTTATTGTCCCACACATTTCTGGCAGCTTAAACTCCAGTTGAGCTTTGTCTGCACAAATTTTCTCCCTACGCTGGCAAGCAGCATCTCTGAATTCTTCCCATGTCACTTGACCTTGCTTCCACTGGGCATACACCTTCCTTTTTTGCCTTATTTCCAAGAAAATATCCTTGCTCAGCCAAATCGGCCTTCTGCTTTCCCTGCTTGACATCCAGCACTTGGGAATTGCCTGCTCCTGTGACCTTAGGAGGTGATACTTGAAATGTGACCAGGGTCCCAAATCTCTCCATCAGCAGTGCTCTGATAAGCCTCTAGCCCTCCAAACTCAACTCCAAAAACTTTAAATATTTGCCCTGTGAACCATTTAAGACAATTAACCTGATGTGGTGTTCAAAAGTAAAAGCTTGACTTAAAAGTAGGGAATTTACAGAAGCACAACTGAGAGTTAAATTTGACTTGTGAAACCTTTATTTCTGGTACTAATGTTTAAGATGGAAACAACCCAGCTTGACTTCCTGTTCCCCAGAGTGAATTTGTAGGCCTGGGATTTAGAAGAAAAAGCCCTTTTGCTGGTATATTGAGATATTTAACCTGCAAAGCCATAAAAAAAGGCAAAAATGTAATTCTCACAACTCTTTGATGGCTTTTTTTTTCTTTTAGAGGGAAACCACATTTAAAAACTAGAAACAATGCTAAATGCCAATTGTAAGATGCATGCTTTGATGCTGATTTCCTGCTACCATCTGTTCTGTAACAAAAAGGCAGTCAGTTTCTGGGTCAGAAGCAAGGCTCTGGTAGTAACTTTGTACTTGGAGGCTGTCATGTGCTTTAAACCAATTCACTCTTGTGGTGCTGTACAGTGGGAGGTCATCTGAAAAGATAACCCAGGACAATTTAAATCACATAGTTTTAGCAAGGGTCTGTTAGTTTTAAGCACTAGCACAATTTGGCCAAGGACTATGGGTAGATTGATTCTTCAAAGGTTAGTGCACATCTAAGTAAGACCTGGAGGCTTGCTGCAAATAGTTTTATGTTTATTCTTTTTCAAGACTTCCTTTATAAAAGTTTCTAACTAGGTGACACTTTCTAGTTTATATCCAACTTTTGTAATAGTGAACTTTAAAGTACAGGATGATTGTCCTGTCTGTAACTGCAATACCTCCTTATGGAATATGAATCCGTTGTCCCTTCTCTATATTATTGTTCTAATAAATGACTGCTTTTTGTACAAGATGTCACACGAGTCATGTTCTGAGTTAACAATATATTACATTTTCAAAATTGTTACAGTTGAGTTTTTAGAAATGCCTGAAATAAATTACTGACCACTAGTAAAAACTGAGAAGGAAAATTATTCTATTGCCATGGTGTGTGATCTAGTGGTTTTATTATGTATGGAGGTTTGTGGGAGCTGAAAGACTTGCTTTTTGTTACAAGCTTTCTGAAATTACTCTTCTGCCCTATTTTTTTGTCTTGTTTTCATTCCTTTTCCAAATGAAGTTCATATATTGTTCGTGAAAGAAATCAGTTCTTAAACATTTCTAGTTGCTAGAATACTGTTTTAGCAGGTTTAGTTTGGGTTGTTTAGAAGAAACCCAGGAGACCAATATTTACAAGTATCACCACTTTGGAAATGATTGTTGAGTATTTTGAAGAAGTCTGGAAATGTCTTGAAATTGGCAAAAGAAAAACCACCAGCATTGAAAGAGGATCTAATCTTATCTTCCTATCTCCTCTCTCCACTGACAGCATAGGGAGTCTAGCATTTCTGGTGTGTGCTGGAGTTCAGTTACACTGGGACCCTTCATCTGGGAAGTTAGGAAACCCATAGGACACACAGGGTTGTCCTAATTGCCAGTCTAGTGTTGGCATTGCCACTCATCTTCTACAGAGGAGTCAAGGAGCACCCCGGGGGAAAACTGATATTACAGGCCCTGCTCCTGGGGAGGGGCATGTGCTTTGCATGGCTGGATTGCCAGATAAGCACAGACATGATTCCCAGTGAATGGACTTCACTGACCTCTGTTCCCTTCTTCTGTGGGATAAGTGGTCATCTTGAAAGCCCCACTGCCTGTCACCAGGGTTTACCCTTTTGGGGTGCCCTGTGTGCTGGCCCACTGCCCTGATGCAGGGCAGCAGGCCTGTCTTCCTTCCGTGCCAACAGCAGTAAATCACTTGTAACTTTTTCAGGGACTGAAGCGGAGTCCTTGTGCTTGTCTGCCTTGTCTTGCCCTGGATCTTCACTTTCAGGTTCAGCGGTGGGTTCTCAGTACATTTAGCAGCCTGCCATGTTGATAGGTGGACTTAATCACATAATCATAGGTTATGCTAGAAAGTAACTGCTTGGATTGCTGTCTTGGACATTCAGTGGGTTTTCTGGAGCTTTACAAATAATTTTCTGTTCTCTTTTTTCTCCTATTAACCTAGGAGTTGAATGCTAGTAATTGAATCCTCTCTTTATCCAGAGAAACATGGGCAGTGGCCCAACAAGGTTGCACATATCACAAGCACTTGTGAGTTTACCTTGCTGTAATGGAAGCTGAGGACAGAGTCCAAATAGAGAGATTAGAATTAATCCTTGGAAGTAAAATGAAGTTCAAAAATTGTTTGTTTGACAATTTATTTTATTTCTCTAGCTGCTGCTATCCTATATAGTCCACCTATCCGTTCTTGATAAAGTAGTCATTTATCGTTCAGAAACATGCCTCAGTTTTTTTCTGTGCTGGTGCACACACCTAATACATGTCATTAATGCAATCCAGAGGGAGCAGTTTGGAAGACGAGAGGATAATTTACTCACCATGTGCATTCAGTCCTCAGCCTTCTTGCTGAGATTCCCCCGCTGATTTGGATTCTGTTTTCTGACATAAACCTGCCCTACCTGTGATAACCAGAAATGTAGTGAGCCTACTAGTTTAATTCAAGGGTAGGATGGTACAAATTCTGGTTTTAGTCTTTGGAAATCAGAAAGCTCAGTTCTGTTTTAATCTATAGACACATGCCTAGTTCTGGCATTGCTAACTCTGTACAAGTTGAGAGCTACAGTAGGAAAGACTGTGAAATAATTACAATCACTAAAATAGGAACAGATTTTAATTTATATTAGAGAAATCAAGCACTTCATACAGCAAGTAGATGATAGTCATCTAAATGCTCAATAAATGTCCAATAATACATGTGGAAAAAAGCTTAACAATCAGTGTGGGTACTCTGGTCGGTGCTAACACCATCATAAGCAGGAACAATCCATAGGGAGTTTGAGTGGGTTTCAGTGAAACATTTAGGATGAGGGGAAAAGTTCTCTGCCTGCATCATCATCACTGGAGACACTGTCAGGAGGATGAGGCTGACCTGGTACCCCATGGCTGTCCTTACTGACTAGCCTCCAGGGAGTTTTTCCTCCTCCTCTCTGCATTTTCCCCTCTCCTGTTCTCTTTTCTCTGTCCTTCTCTGCTTTTGTTTTTGTGTTTCCCCTCAGATTACTTTGTCTGTTAGAGTCAATCCATGTCATCGGCAGTGGGTCCTGCTGATAAATCTTTGTGCGCATTACTCTGCCTCAGCATCCTTTGTGCCGCAGGGAAACTGACGATCAAAATTGAAGGAAAAAGCTGTAAGAGAAAGTAAAAGCTTGTAATCCAGACAGGTAAAAGCTGAAGAGGAAAGAGGGATCAAGCTGCAGGACCTCAGGCCAGACATAGTGCTGGTATGGATTTGCTGCTGTGGTTGTGCTGATCTCTGCCATCAAAGCGCTCTTGCTGTGGGTACAGTTTGTAACAGGAAAATTATGGGCTGCTTTCATTGTTCTCTGCAAAATTGCAGTTTTTCTGGAATAAATGCATCTGTTCAAGGATGTCAATGGCACTGATATATCAGACACAAGGACTCTTAGTGCCAGCAACTGTTTGTAGGACACCATAGTGTGTCTCTGTGTGTTTAAGAAAGTGCACAGAAGCACAGGCTTGCATCCCTAGCTGGATGCAGAATGTATCCAAGTTCTTCTGCTTATTAGGTGTCTGTTAAATTGCTTCTCCTGCTTCCTGCTACAGAGGGCACTGGATACTGCGTAATCATAGACTCACAAAGTCCTTTAAGTTGGAAAAGTTCTGTAAGATCATGGAGTCCACCAATGGAGAGAGACAAGCATCCCAACCAGTGAGCACTCATGAGTGAGCACATATGAGCCCAAAGGCCGGCTCATCTGCAGGAGCTGCAGGGCTGAGGTCCCCACCACAAGGTGAGTTGGGCGCTACATCCCACCAGCAGTCCCTGCGCCTGCCTGTCAACCCCAGCAGAGCTCCCAGTAACTATCAGAAGCCTGTCTGCAGATCTGTAGAACCAGGAGATCCTGTAAAGTGACACATTTTTACATTCGCTACTCCTTTTGCTTATAAAACAGATTTAGTTCGATCCTTATTTTGTTTTGTTTTTCTTGTGTGTATGCTAATTGTATATTCCATGGAAAAATATAACCGGCTGACTTACTCACAAAGAGATACAATATCAAATACAGTGTTATTTTTTTCTATTCATAAGTATGTGATAGAAAACAGCAGGTGTTATATTTTGTCTTGGAGCAGATAACATTCAAGGAAGAAGAAAAGGAAACCTCTCGTTTTCCCATGGTTAAGGGAGTGATAAATTATTCCAATGATAGATAAGGATAGAACTCACCCAGGTAACAAAGCTTTGGGAAAGAAAGCACATAATAGTAATAGTGGTAGTAATAATAGGAGTAATAAAAGATGAATATATGCTTACACTGCTGAAAACTCATTGGGATGCAGAGCTCCAAAGCTTTGCATATTATTGTATCTAGAAGAAAAGCTTTTTATTGCCCTTAAATTAAAAGAAAGAACAAAACCTAACCACTGTACAAATGCAGTTGATTTGAGGCTTTGACTGACAATAGATGATCCAAAGTCTTTATTTTTACTTGCATTTGTGTGTGTCACAAAATTGAATCCCATTCTATAAAGAAGAATTTATAGCTCCAGCTGTCTTTGCATCTATCAAATAAGGAGAATAAATATGCAAACACTTCTAAAACCCAAGAAAATTCTCATGGGAGGACGTTGAAATAAGAGAAAAGGACTCCTATTCACCTCCTTTTTGTTTCCATTGGCTTGCTCTTTGTCAAGAGGGATATTCCTTCAGCACATTTCTCCCATTGCTCTTGAGCTACTTGTAGTATCTAATAAGTGTATCATATACCCAATGAGTTCTCAAGACTCATTCAAGATTCCTGATCTATTGCACAACAACTCTAAGGTGTCACAGTGCCTGGCAGGGAACAAAATCACAGTTTCCACCCTCTTTTTCAGTCACACTGAACTGTTCTTATTCTGGTGCTCCTCAATCCATTCTCGGTGACTTGCTGTGTGATTTTACCAAGGTCTGCTCTGCAGAAAGCTGTATGCCAGGTTTGGGTCTGCCATGCTGCCATACAATCTGCTGTCCTGTGCCCAGAACCCGCCGTGTTGCCGGGGCTACTCTGATGGGCCAGAGGGAGAGTAAGAAAAATCCGTGTGGAGAAGTTCACAGTGAAATGTCTTTTTGCCCAAGACAAAATTTACCAGTTAGTCTAGGTGTTGACTAGAGTCTGTCATTGGAATAAGTCTGTCAAGAACAAGGCAAAAACATTCACTGATTTTTATGGACTAGATCATGGGCTATGTGCACAGACTTAAACTATTTAAAAAGTCTTGTCTTGTTCACCCAATTCATCAATATGAAAAAAGAAATGATTAAAGGTTGGTTTTAATGGAATACAAGAGATCTAACTCACAAAATTTGTCCACATTCTTGTATTCCATGCAGTCTCTTGCTGATCACATCTTTTATTGGTATTCATCTGAGTTGGTGATGAATCTCTTCTGTGTATTCTTCACTCCTCCAGTGTAATTGAGCCTTGCCTATCTGACATATGTTTAGATAACTGGCTGACTCTGGTGCTTTTCAATTGCTTTTAAATTGATGCTGAATAGTGGAATAGTTGCTTGTGGTACAAAAATAATAAATGGAAGCAGCTCTGAGGTCTGCTGAAGAGCATTTTAGAGATCAGTGTTAAATTAGACCTTGAGAAATTAGGCACAAATCTGTGCAAGTCAATGGAATTGCTTATGCCAGAGCTGAGTGTGGCATAGTGAGCTATGAGATGGGTTTGCAAAGCTTCTGGGTGCACAGAACAGTATCTGAAATGAGCTTTTCTTGTTGGTCTTGAATTAACATAGGGAAAACTTTAGATACTTTGAAATTTGCTAGAAAATAATGAGCACAGAGATGGAAACCTGCTCTATTGGAACAGAAACTATTCAGGTATTTAGGACACTGTCTGACTCTCTGCTTTCCTTAGCCTAGAACAAGGACTTAAACATAGTTATCCCTCTTTTCAGAGGTCAACAACACTATTTGCCATTTGGCTCTTCTGTTAGGTCATTCTTCACCTACCATCTGAAGAGGCAAACAATTCTAAGACATGTTTTCAGCACAAAAGTACAAATGGCTCATTCTGGAAGTCTCTGTCTGAAAAGAGCTTTTGTCAGAAATTAGGTTAAGCTTAACATTTTTTTCACCTAGCTTCTTAGTACATCCTTTTACCTGAGAAGAAGACCTCTGACCTGTGACTTTAAATTAACTGAATTTTTTTTTAGGCATCTACTGGGTCTTTGGAGGTGAAAATGTGTTATAACTTGTGATTTTAAAAGTTGGAAATTTTAAGATGGGTGTTTAGGCTTGCTGATATGGTATGTAGGAGTCATTACAGCTTCACCAGTTATGTAAAAAAATGTTTCATTGTATTTACTCTGGGAAAATGATGCCTCTGCTAATGTCTGTATGTCAAAGACAAGGATGGGTTTATTTTGAACTTAGCTTATTAGCAAAAATCTCAGGATCTACTCTCTTTCTTGGACTGATGGATTGTAAATAGGCTCAAAGCTGAATCAGAGATTTTGTGTTGTGTTGCCATTCATTAAGTAGACCAAAGTAAAAAGAAAGGGCTGAAGGTCTGACTTGCTTGGCAGGCAGCAAGGAAGAAATCCTGAGCTTGCATCTCTGCCGTTCAGTTTAAAAATGTTGAATGCATCTGACGAAATGGAACATTATTCCTGCCTGTTTAAATTCCCTCTAAAACTTTTGCAGTCTGACTTTCCCCAACAAAATGTGAAGGTTTCTTTCCTTTTCTGGGCATGTTGTGGAAGATGCCTATTGCTCCCAGCTGCCTTTGAATGAATGAAGCTGCAGCTCAGTTAATAAGACTCTCAGTTTTGCCAGTTGTATAATTTGAACTGGTCAAGTAGGTGAGAAGAGAAATTAAAATAATTGAGCTAGAATTACATTTTTCTGTGGCAAAATTTGACATAAAGAAAATGCCCTCTTATGGATTCTAGCTGAAGGAGAAGGTATACTTTACAAGTGCAAAGGAATTTTTGTTGAACTGTTCTTGTCCATTTTTCTTGAAGTGAAAGGTTGGAGTCGAGTTCGGAGGCAATTTATTTTAAAACCAAAAACTTACAGGTTGCAAGAAATAAAAAAAATAATAAAAGCATGTCTCTGGACTAAATTTTATACTTGGAAGGTTTTGTCAGTTTCCTTTGATGTTATTCTCTGTTTACTTGAGATACTACACAGATAAGAATGCTTCACTTTCTTGACACAACAATAGTACATATGTTTAATATCATACTTTAGAAATTTTTAAATAGTGATATTCTTAGTCATATTTTGCAGATCCTAATGATGATTTTGAATTCTTACAGTCTTGGTTTGTTGAATGATTTCACAGTAGTTTTTTCTATGTTATCAGTGGGCTGAACATTATAAAATGGGGATGCTATAGTAAAACATTTGCACTGGTTTTCACATTTCTTCAGTGATGGAGGCATGCTTTCTTGTTTTTAGATTATTGCATAGCTTTCACCTTACTGTCCATTCTTCTATACAGTTACATGCTAAATAATCTATTCAGATTGTTCCCTTGCACTCTGGACCTACATCAGTTCTGCTACCACGGCATGTCTGGAGGATAGGCTGAGGTTGCTATTCCTCACACTAAAGGATTCATTTATGGTCTGTTTCCTTGATTTCATCATAATTGTGCCAGGGTTGCATGTTAAACTGCTCTGCAATCCTATTAAATTGTGAATGACTTTGTCCTACTTTCCTGCAAAGGAGGAGTCAACAGGTACTATCAGGCTGTCTGAGAAATTGAGACAGTGATTTCTTGGCTATTCCTGTCTTGCTAAACTAATGGTAAGCTGAACAGCCCAGTTAGGAGTCAGGTCTGGTCTGGTCTCTTTGCCAGTCAGTGCTGACTGTGAATGCTCTGAGGAGTGCCATCGTTTAACTAAAATTTTCACTGTGGTAGAAAGAGCTCTGCTGAAAAGAGATTTTTTTACCATGTTTAGCCCTGGCATGCAAAAAAAGTATATTTTGAGTCTGTATTTGGTTATGAGTATGAATGCTTCTTTATTACAAAAGGTGGTATAAAAAACAACACTAGATGCAGTCCTGGAAAGCATTATGGGCTTTATTTTTCATCAGTGTGAAAGGAGGATAACTTGTTTCTTTGCAGAATTGGACTGTTTATGAGTGTAGTTCATGGAACGGAGGGTAGACTGTAATTTTACTGACTTAATCCCATGCTTGAAGATTAGTTTAAAACTTTTTTGCCCCCAGGGAGAAGATTATCTGTTTGGCTTAACATTCAGTGGCATTTACACTATGTTTGGATGGCTCCCATAATTTAAAGTCTGAAACTAATTTTGCATTTTGAATCCCCTTTCTCCCCCCAGTACTCAGAAGGGTTTTAGATTGTTTTAGCTGTCTCATCACCTATGAGCAGTTGCATTATGTTTAGTTTTAATCAAATTGTGTACAAACAAAATGCTTGTTCTTAGGCATTTCTCCTGAACGTTAAGGAGCTAGGATTCATATTATACTGTAAGAAATATGAATTGATAAACACACATTTTTCCTTAATACATGATTAGTAGGAGCCATGTCACGATTGTGAGGATTAGAATTATCCAAATTGCAAAAGAATTAAAAAACCCCTTGCTAATATTTTAGTTATACATGCAAGAGACTATAACAAACTCTCTATCTCTTCTGAAAAAATCTTATTAGTATTTGTATTTTAAAAAAATTGATTTATAGTCAGCACAGCCAGGTGTTTTCTCCAAGGACTGTGTACATTGACTCTAATTTGGATCAATTCTGTATGTGCAGCTAGGAATCCTTCTGGAAGATAATAAACACACCTACTTTTACCTTTCTTATGGAGAATTACCCCCCCCAAACTGGTTAGAAACGTACTGAAGCTTCCCTTTATTTTTTTTTAGTTGTGCCATTTTTTACCTGTGTTTCTTGGTGTTTCTTTTCCAGTACAAACTGTGTGTGATTGATCCTGCTGGGTGACTAAAAATTAAAGCATGATGAACTAACTTTAATTGCACTTTAATTTGTAGCTCAAACTGTTCTCTCCTTATGTCCCATAAGATCAAGACGTGACATCAACTGCGAAGCCAGTTTCCATCAGACATTTTAAACAAGGCAGAGAGATTAATGTGTGCAAATCCATAAATTAAAAACAAAAAAGAGTTCCTCTCAGAGCATGAATTAATTTCTTCTTGTTTTTTTTTTCCCAGTCTCATGTACCATGTAGAAAGTATTTCATTCTAGATGAGTGGGTATGTGAAGGGGTATGTTGTCCCTTTAGACAACTTGATTCAGATTTGAGTACAGATGAAAGTATGCCTGACATTTATTTCCAAGACTGTACTGGGAGACAGAGCTACTCTATTCAGTCACTGAGTTTTGTGTTTGTGCTGAGAGTCAGCAGCATGCTAATATACTTCAGAATCCTTTCTTACAGGTCCTAGATAAACTGCACTGGGATTTCATTGACATAGCATACCAGACTTCAGCAAGGTAAATTTTGTTAAGGACTTATGCATATTCAGTAGTGGATGTCAGTAAGTGGACTAGTGTATTTTTTGTGATGGTGAAAATGGAGGCTTCCAGGATGTGTTTTGGAGTTACTCTGCTCAGAAGCCCATAGAAAGAGCTTGTTCTTTTTCAAACATACCAAATCACATTTAGAATACAGAATTCAAAGGTAGTGAGTTTTATTGCACAGATATAACTTCAGTGAACCATGAAAAGCCCACATCTACTTCTAGCAAATTTTGTGGTTTTGTTCCTGATGGACGAAGGATCAAATCTTTCTGGTCTGGATTCTCTTCTGCTGTGTGGAAAGGGAAAAAAAGGAGGATTTCTCAGCTGCCATTATTGGTGGTAGTGCAATATGAAGGTTAAAACTAAGATGAGTGTTTTATGTTTGCAATAGCTTCCATGCCAGTTGGAGACTGCCAGAAAGCATGCTCCTGTCAGTCCAAGTCACTGTTTCTAGAATTTTTTGTAAAGGTGATGCCAAGGGTCTGTTTCTTCCTGTGTTTGGGGGATTATGAGAAGGAGGAATGTAGATCTCATTTCTGCATAACCACGAACAGGACTGTGGAAGTGTGGCTTTTGGCCTTTCGTAATGTAGACATATTAAGCTGCTCCTTACCCTCAGAAACTGACAAAATGTATGCATATCAAAGTTAAGTTCCATGTCATTCTGATGTCTGCCCATGAATACCCTAAAAAAGGTATCATGGTTTAGTCCCAGCTGGCAACCAAACCCCACGCAGCCTCTTGCTCACTCACCCCTGGTGGGATGGGGCAGAGAATCAAAAGGATGAAAGTGAGAAAACTTGTGGGTTGAGATAAAGACAGTCTAATAGTTAAAGCAAAAGTTGTGCACAAAAGTAAAGCAAACGAAGGAATTCATTCACCACTTCCCATGGTGTCATGGTTTGAAAAGGCCAAAAATCTAATTCTGATTCCTAGCCCCCCTCCCACATCTCAACCCCATGTGAGATGGGTTTTCCAGACAAAAACACGAGACTCAATATGGGGGGAAAGGAATATATTACAATGACTATACACACAAATAAATACTATAATACACTGCATACAATCTTAACTCTATATCTATCTCTACCATGACAATAATATTTACAATGGGCCAAATCTCTTCTCCCTCCAAATAAAAGTCCAGGAGAGAAGAAGAAGAAAAGACCCCTTCCAGTCTCTGAGCAGCAGGTCTCTCTCTAGGCAGCAGGCTCTCCTCTTCCAGGCAGCAGAAGCAGTTGCTGGCTCTTTGCCAGCACACACGAGGGGGTCTCCAAGCCCCTCGGCCCTCCGTCCTCAAAACGGGGGTCTTTCCATGGACTACGTAACCCCAGACAAGGTCGCATCACCACGGTCATATCACGAAGCACGGGGGTCTTCGTGACAGTCTGGTATCCTTAGGGGAAATCAAGCCCCTGTGCAGAGCTCCCATGCTCTGACTCAAAGATGGCTGCCAGCTTCTCTGAAGCTGCAGCAAGGAGGGGGGAAGCCCAAGGTCACCCCCTCCACACACATTCCTTCGGCCGTCCTGCCTTATCTCTCAGGAGGCCATGAGCTTCTTAGCTCCTCTCAGCAGTGCATACTGCACTTTAGGACTCCTCTTAGTCCACCACCCCCTCCTCTTTCTCGGAGGGGTCTCTCTAGGGAGTTCGGGGGTTTTGGTTTGTCCAGTTCTTACCCCGAAACTCTGTTCCTGCTGCTGCTTTTCCTTCTCCTCAGACATCTCTGTGTCTTCTATGCAGCATACCGGCTTCTGCTGTTCTTTTGGTCCTTATCAGTTGGCTCTTTGCCACTGCTCTTCGGACGTTGCTATCCCTGCTGCTCCGTCACCCACTCGCAGTGGAGAAAACTCCTTCGGCATCTCAAACACAGGCACTTAGTTCAGTTCTGAGTCCCTGCAGCCCCCCAACCGGGGCTGGGGGGGCAGAGCCCCCTAAGGGGCCGGAGCCCCAGCTCCTCGTGGCTCACCACAACATGGCCACCTCTTCTTCTTACAACCAGTGCCACTGCTTCTTTTCCGGTCTCCAGAGATATGTTTATATTTTGCAGGAGCACTGATTGGGTCAAGCCCCAAGGGTCACCACCCCCTGGGGGTTACTACTTTCCTAGTTTCAGGGGGAAAACCTGGCTCAAACCACTACACATGGGCAGGCAGGTGTTCAGCCATCTCCAGGAAAGCAGGACTCCATCACATGTAATGGCGGCTGAGGAAGACAAACATCATCACTCCAAATGTTTCCCCCCTTCCTCCTTCTTCCCCCAGCTTTATATGTGAGCATGATGTCATATGGTATGGGATATCCCTTTGGTCAGCTGGGGTCAGCTGTCCTGGTTGTTTCCCCTCCCAACTCCTCACACACCCTCAGCGGTGTGAGAGGCAGAAAAGGCCTTGACACTGTGTAAGCACTGATAAGCAATAACAAAACCAGCCCCAAATTATCAATGCTATTTAAACACAAAAGCTAAACATAGCCCCAAACTGTGAAGAAATTTAACTCTACCCCAGCCAAAACCAGCACAAAACCTCATTGCGTTGTTGACTTTCAGTGTAAAGTGTGAGTCAGAAGTTTCCGTTCCCAAAAAACATTCAGGCTAAATCCAATAAAGCAAGAGATGAAGATGTGTGGGAAAGGCATACAGTAGGCAGGTTGATGGTAGGTGTGCTGGTGTTAGTTCCCACTCTTCTTAGGTATTGCTTGAATAAATATGAATCACTTCAAACTTCCCTGTCTTCAAAGCTCCAGAAACTAAATGGCAGCTGATTTCCATAATTTCTTCCAGCAAGCATGTGTGGTGTGGAAACACATTGCTCAGTTCCTGCTTTGTGGTTGGAAATCCTTCTTTGCCCGATGTCCCACTGAGGCTTTTGGCTACTTGCGGCTTGTGCTGCGTGCAGCTGCTGTTACTCCAAAGTGTTCCTGCAGCACAGGTGTGACCTTGGTGTTTGTGTTTTGTGTCAAGACCAAAGGATGTGGTGCAGGTATTTGGCTGGAAGGAAAGGGGTTTGCCATAGCAGCTCCTCACTTTGACCTTAACCCTGTAAGGAAGTCAATACCATTGCTCTCCAGTGCATGTATGAGCAGGCTGTAGACCCAAGAAAAGTAGGTAAAATGCAGAAAAAAGAAAAAAAAAAAAAGCAGCTCCTTGCTTACCTGCTGCTTTAATCTCAGGGGCCCAGGATAAACAAAGGTTCTGAGGTAGTTGCAGACAAGTGCTATTTTTACAAAGTTGATGTGTAATCCTCCAGGTAGGGTCCGACAGGCTCTCAATGATGCAGGATCAGGCTTTGATGAAGGCTTCAACCTGTTCACCACTAAGCACTGTATTCACTGACTGTCAGATGAGCCCCTAGTTAATTTTACTATTTTTACCAGTTTTTAGAAAAAATCAAGCAGTGGAAAATGGGACAGTCACGTTCTGGTGACTCTGAGCCCATGCCTTGGCTACCTCAGATCTAAGTGTGGTTGGCTACCTCAGATCTAAGGGGCAGCTCTGTCATTGGTGGGACAAAGAGACTGCCCAGTCAAACCCCCTTAATTGAAACATAGATAAAAAAGGACAAATGTTTGCATAATACCTGGTTATAACATGTGGTTGAAAATTTTCCCATTCAAAATTTTTGAAGGGGTAGAAAAGGACACTTGTGTCCACCTCTACTCTATAAGTTTATCTGAGCACATAAGCAGTGGGAACAGTTTGTCCTTGGAGTCATGTAGGTTCCTGAATATGGAAATATTTTTTGTTTGTTGTTGTTTGGTAGATTGTCTCTAGCCCTGTAGTTCAGGGTTTGCCCTTGTACTGGTCTCCTCCTTTATCTTCCCTGAGCCTGAACTATGCTCCAGAAAGTAAGTTTTCATGTGGGGAAAATGTGTTTCCAATCCTGTAGTTGCAGAGGCAACTTTTAAAATGCAAACAAGTAAAGGCTGTTTGAGTTCCCAGGCATCCTGGCTGTATCTAAAATGAAGATATAACCAAGCTGGCTTTGAACCAGGTACTGTGCAAGAAACAAGGATGGTGTGCTGAATTAAGGTAGCAAATTAGCTGGGATGAAAAGCTGATACATGGGGCTGGGTCAAGGCAGCTGCCTTGCTTCTGAACTGGCTTGTTCCAAGGAGCCTTGGGGTTCTCTCTGCAGCACTGCTGAGCAGGCACCTCTCCAGCAGTGAAAGGTTGTACAGCTATAAACTGCCATTACTAATCTTATTGAGGTGCTGTCGGAGGTGCTGGCTCCTGTTAAGGCTGTGACCCTCAAGTGGATGAGTCTGCTTTCTCCTTGCATCCCATTGCTCTGATTTCTGCAGAAAGGAAAACAGAGCAAAGACCAGGAGGATCCCAGGTTAGCAGTCAAAATCCTGGATCATTCTCTGTTTTTCTGGGTTTTTTTTGGTAACTACGTACAGCCTTAGTTTGTAAGGGTGGGATTCATCTCATTTAACTGAAAGTGTTGGAAGGTTAGCTATCAGTTCTGGACTGGTTTTGTGGGTTGCCTCAAAAGGAGAGAGGCAGGTACTTCCAGTGAATATTTTATCTCTTCTGGAATAGATGAGATAAATCACGCTCTGGAAGTGCCTCTCTTTCTCCATTGACTGCGTAGAAGAAGCCTCAATGGTTACATTGAACTTGATGTTGGTCTTTTAGACAGCCGGAGTTTGGTGAAGTACATCTTTTGATATTTGAAGCAGGGCCACAGTGATGTGCTGAAATATTTGATATTCAGGGTTTTATAAAAAAAGAGGCATGTTCCAAGCCTGAGGATCTGAACTACCTAGTATGAATAACAGCTCGTTTATTAAAGTGATGAGAAGGTGACATGGGGGAATAAACCATCTGAGATCATTTAAGAAAAAGACAAACTCAAAAATTCCACAAAACCTAAGAGTTGAAGGAAATCAATATATGAATCTAGCTGAAACAATTGCATAACTAACTAAAACTAGCTCCTTATTAGATCAAGTTAGCAGGGCACATTTTATGGGTAGTATTGTAGGGAGTATGCTGCTTTATTTTCCTGGGTTTGACTCTTAATCTAGCCATATATATAACAAATGCCTTTCTATTAAATTTCCAGTAGATAGCAGCAGTTCACAGAAAGTATTTTTTCTTTTTTTCTTTTTTTTTCTGTGAATGTACATGTGAATCAATGAGAATTTTAAAGTGTTTCCTTTCCATTAAGAAAGTTCAGTGGTGTTTTAATACGTGCAGTGCATGCTGATTTTGTCACTGTAGTTAATTTCTGAGGAGTATTGTTGAAGTATTGAATTTACCTTGAGACTGAGCCAGTTAAAAATACTTCTATTTGCAACATCAAGGAATAAAAGGAAAAGAAGATGAAAACAGGGCATTTCTTGGTCAATTTTTGTAGGTTAAAGTTACATTAAATTCATTAGTTTAAAGAGAGCATTATAAAGTGTATTTTCCTCAGAAACTTGATTAAACTCAAAAGTTGTTTTAAGAGCTAGAAGCATCAATGATTTGAAATGTCCCCACAGACCATGTCTGACTTGAACAAAATTCTTTAGAGTTCCTGAGTTTGGTGCACACCCTGGCAGTGACAGAGGAATAGTTTCAGGCTACTGAATGGAGTGGCTACATCATCATGCACCTGCCAGGTATCTGTTGAAGTGATTGTACAGACAAGATGGGAGCACACAGAACTGTGCTCTCCCAGGAAGTGATTCTTTTTGGCTTCAGCCACCAAACAGACCATTTTTGAACATTATTTGAGTAGATTAAGAGCTGATTTTTGGGAAATGCTGAGGAAAATGACATTGTTTCCAGATTGTATCTGTAATCAGATCCCTAGAGGGCAGGAAAAATAGATTATGAAACAGGAAAGGGAGTATTATCATTCTTGTGTCACACTGTACATTTATTCCACCTAAACTTCTAATTATACTTAATATATTTTGATACGAATAATTTCTTTAGTCTTGCCATTTGTATAGATAATTTTATCTGCTGTAAGTCTTTCAATATGTTCAGAATTAAAATCACTACTCACTTATAATTGTCTGACATTCCTGCACAGCATTTTTCCTCTCTAAAATCTGCTGCAGCTTGGTTTGTCAGAGGCAGTATCCTGTGTACAAGCACCTCACTTCCAATAACCAAAGTCAGTTGCGTAGAAGTCAGTTTTCTTTTATATCTGTAGAACAATTTGAGGAATCTTAGTCTGAGTCTGTGTTCTGAAAGTATGCAAGATATTCAGTAGAATAGTGCCAGATGGAAAGGTTTAAAATTAAGGTCGATTTCTTAGCTTTTTTTTTTAAATATATATAATACATTTAGCTATTGTTGCAGTCCTTGTTATGTATTTATTGCACCAGTGAGTTGGAAGCTGAGATGTTTTATTCATGGCTTAGCTGCTAATGATTTTTTTGTCTTCAGACTGTACATGAGTTGTGAGGAGAAAGATGCCATGTATGATGCAGTCCTTTACTTGGCAAGCAGCTCCACCAACATAAAGGATGACAAAAATCTGACTGAGTGGAAATGATGGAGTTATTTTTGAATTCTGCTAAATTCACAATTGATGAAGTTCCATACAAGAGACTGAAAAATGACTGAAATCTACATTTCTGGCCTTAAACTTTCTGAAGGCCAAAGGAAACAGCGGCTTAATTTGCAGCATGCTCAGGACTAAACCTAGACTGAGATTTGCTTTGTGAAGATCTGACCTGCCTCTATGGCCTGTCCTCATTCCAGTTACCAAGCAAATGGATTACTTATTTGGGCTTGCTTTTTTGATGTCTTTGAAAACACTAAATACATGACTTTGTAGCTTATTTGCATTAATCAGCTGTATTAAAATTTTAGGAAAATGTGAACTACTTATTTCTTTTACAGCAATCAAATACTGATTTCATCAGTGCTTGAAACTACTGTGGAGTAAATTGATTAAAAGAAAAAAGTTAACAATAAAATGAAGCTAGAGAAAAAGTGAAACTAAATTTTATATATAAATAGTAAATTTGATGTTTAGAACAGCATATGGCTATCAACTCAAAATCCAGTCCATATGGAATATGGGACCTTAAGAATTTAGAAGATTTTGAGTCCTCATCTAGTGATTTCTTTTCACATTTTTATCGACCCTGCCCCTGAAGATTGCTAAATGCTTCTTTCTTATGAAAGAGTCTTAAACCACAAGCATTCACTGAGCTTGTCTATTTGCATGTAGTATCAACTAGTGATTTTTAGAATTTGTGTACACTCCTCTCATAATGCAATATAAATCTCTGTTATTAGCAGAAGCAACTTTCATGTATTTAAATGTCTGGAGTTCCTCACAGACAAACTTTTGATGATTTTTTTGGCAAGCAGCTGCCACTGCATTTACTGAGCTGGCTCAGTGATACAGCTAATTCAGCACTTATTCACCAAAAGGGGAAAAACAAAAGTCCTCGGCATAATGGGTAATGAAGGTGTCTGACTTCAGTGACTACAAAGGGTGGATGGAGAATCATCTTCCTGCAAGACTGAATATAGCTTTTTTCCCCAATACTATTTGATATTTTTCATACTATAGAATACATAAATCTATCTTTTTTTCTTTATGCAGCTTGGCTTTAACAACATCAAGTAAGTTATGATGAACAAATCAGTTTTACTTCATGTCTGTTGTTAAAGAGTTTATTATTTCAGATTATGATGAAAGCTATTAATTGTTACGATTCCAAGTGCATAGTTTTGCCTATATTCACTTAGGCAGTTATTTTGCATTGTTTTAAGGAAGTGATTGATTACCAAAGACATGCAAAATATAAGCCTTCAATATCACCTAGGAAACTACAGAGTTTTGCTTTCTTATTTCGGTGCTAGGAAGGGGGGTACATTACTTCTCTCCTGACAGCTTCGGAATTCTTTCAATATAAACTGTACTAATTTCTTCTGTTGCTGGCTGCTGGTTTTGCTTTCCATGTTCAGAAGAGACCATTATGACGAGATGATCTATCCCTCAGCAAAATACAAGCTGTTCACTTGGACCAGACAATTTTGTATCAAAAACATAGCTTTGAACTACGATAATTTTTTTAGGATATGTCATACACTAAACACTATCTTGGTCTGTGTTCTTGCTCTCTCCCAATCTTATCCTCTCACTGTTTTGAACAGATCCCTTTTTCAGTCTCTTTCTCTATACTTCCAGCATGCTCCAACATAGTTCTTAGTCATGTGTGGATGTTATTGACTCTGCTATCGGGCAACGCGACTGCCAGATTGAACACTGCACTGCTACTTGACTCTGGACAGGACTGTGATGTGGACTGTGTCACACATCCAGTGACTGCACATATAAGGTGTTTTCTTGTATAATAATGTGAAACTTAGTGTAATGGTTTCAGTCTCATTAGATGCGTAATTGGCATTATTACTTGTTAATCTTATTTATCTGGGATAATCTTTTTAGTCTAATGAAACATAACACCTGATGACATCATAGAAACGTGAAGACATTGTAGGAGAACAAGTCTTATTTTTCCCTCTCACAACACTTCTGTTTTTCAGTGCCAAACACTGTCAACCTGCCAAAAATAGGAATATATATCATATGTTTATTCATCTACTTCTCTTGATTATCTCTGAAGACATGTCAGTCTCGAGCTCCTGAGCTGGAATCTGACCTGCTAATAAGCTGACGTGGAAGTTTTCTGAGTTAAGAAGAGAACAAATACTGTCTTGATGCATTGTCTCAGTAAAGAACTGGGGCAGGAGCTCATGGGAACCATCAAAGCTGCAGGACCTAACTGGGAATGCAAGCGTTTATTACCAGCTTAAATCCCTTTGATGCCAGTCCTAGATGCAACTTATAGGTGAGGGATAACTTGACTTTGAAAGTGTTCCTGAAGGATGCAGCTCTCACCACAATGCAGCCTAATAGTTCTGATTTGGGACTCTAAAAAAAACCCCAAACTGTCAGCTTGGTGAGAAATTGCTTATAGACAGAGAATTTTTTTCTAAAGAAATGATATTTATTGATCATTCCTTTTACAGGAGGAAAAAGACTCTGTCTAGAGACTTCACAAAAGGTCCTTCAATGTGGGACCAGGTAAAGTGGCTTTGTTCCTCTCTGGAATGTAAGCTGACTTTATCTTTTTTCTTCTTTATCTAAAACCACTTTTTCTCCATGTGGTTTCATTTGCAGAGTTAGGGCTTACTAGGAATTTGTGGCTGAGATTTACTCTGCTTCTAGTTTCCACTTTGTAAATAAATTACATTATTGTCATCATATAATGAATTGATCAGCTAATGAGCTCTCTAGTAGTAACTAAAAATATAAATTAAAACCTTAAAAGAACTTACTAAGGGACATTTAAGAGACTTGATTTAAATGAAAGATTATTTTCTTTATTATCAAAATTTCAAAACACAGTCTGATACTTGATGGCAGATCTGAGTGTCTAGAGAATGACAAAAATTGTTTATCCCAGTGTTTGTTGTTTTGTTTTGTTTTTAGCTAAGGAAAAACTAAATATAGTGAAGGGTAATATAAATTAGCATTAACCTAGAAATGACATCAGGATTTTGTTAATTTGGGATTGAATATGAGACAAATAGGAACAGAGTATGTAGCCTTTGTTCTCTGACCTCCTTCACTTGGAGAAGTCAGCATTCAGAGTCACACATGAGCAAAAGCTTCTCAAAGCTTATTACAACCAAGTATATATACTAACACCTTTGAACAAATAGAATTTTACATCCAGAGGGCTGGAAGTATATAGAGACAATCTAACATCAGGAAGATCTTGGTTGATAACCTTCTAGCCGTTTCAAATCCTAGCTGTGATTGTATAAGGCAGCAATGTGTTGCAGTAATGCTGAGCTGGCTGCACTCTGTGGAGATTACAGACCTTTTATCACCTGCGAAAAGTTAATCTAGCAGTGCTCAAGGCCATAGGAATCTAGCTTTTGTCGTGTCACCCTAAAATACTGATCTGGGAAAGAATCATTCGGTACTTAGTTCTTGGCAATGCAGCTATCCATTTTAGCTACCATTTGAAAATGTAGTCCAAAGCATTCCATAGGTAAACATTAGCTGTGATGAGATCATTGGACATATTACTGGTGTTTTCATAATTTTTGCATGATCTGTTCTGCTGATTTATATTATAAGAAATGATTGGTTGGAGTGTTGGAATTTAGAGAGTGAAGCTTTTCTTTTTTCTGTCCTCCTGCTACCCAGGACATGATTGGTTTCTCTCTGATTCCTTCTTGGCACTCACACTCTAGATTGTTCCTCTTCCTTTAATGTTGATATATGCTTTTTGTTTCTTCTTGACCTTCAGAAAAACTCTTTTAAAATGATTGAACTTAAGGGAAACAGAGCTTGAAGATGTGTCCTGAATGAGCAGGAGGTGCTATCCAAGGGAGTGGAGAGGGCAGAAATGCAAGACAGCCTAGAAAAACATTCAGTGTATTTCTTAAATATCCTTTCACAAACTGTTTTTAACAATGTCCAGAAGAAGACCAAATGCTTTGAGCAGGGGACATGTTAATTTTCCACACTCTGTTAATTTTCCATATTTTTTTAAAAATTTCTCTTGAGTGACCTCCATGGACTATTTTCTTCAGTTGTGTTTTTGCAATCTTTTCTCTTTGAAGTCTTAAAGATAATTCCTTTACATAAAGAGCATAATGAATTCACAGTGTATGATTATTTTTAACCACAATTGATCATATAGCCAGACTTGCCTGCAGCAAAATTACATTGCTGCTGGCAAAAATCCAAGTAGTTAAACAGGTAGGTGGTAAATATCTACAATCATTGCTTGAAAGCTATCAATTATTTGTGTTCCGAAGTTTAACTGTTACACTAACTATTTACCTTGCAAACTGAGGAATAGCAGGCAATCTAAGCAAATCATTTGCTTTTCAGTATTAATTTTGCTTCTTGTGCCAGGTTCTCTAAATGTTTCCTCATGTATCATTGTGACGGTACCATACATTTGAAATGTCAAATTATGCAGTGTCTGGTGTCATAAGAATAATGTTAGCAGCAGTGAGAGACAAAAAATACCATGCAGAGAATAAATACTTGTTTTCAGTATCTGCTTAACCTCGTATTGCATTTCTATGGACAGAGTAATCTAAGGGTTGTTTGGATGTATAGAATGTACATCTTTTGAGTATTTTAGCTGCCCCTTGAGGAGCCTTTTTCTTGTACTGAAAACAAATGATTAGTGCATTTCAGCTGCAGTATTTCTATCTTTCCCTAGGCTCTTGAATCCGAAGTGAGCATGCCAGAAAGGGCAGATAAATGCTATTCTTTTTAGTACTTATTTTCCAATTATTGTCAGTTCACTGGCCTTTTATGAAACATTATAGTGCTAAAGCAAACTTTCAAATGACTACATTTTGTATGCAGGGCTTTATTCTGCTATCCTGTCCCTCGCCTTTACCATCAGATTTATGACACACTAGCACAGAAACTGAAGATTAAACAGGGATTAACCTCTTTGGTTATCCACAATTTTTCACTATTTATAGAATTAATATAATTTCCCACCGGGTTATTATTGTCCTAGTGGAGTAATACTTCTATATAGGTTAGGAAAGTCAAGGCTGTGTAATAATCTATTTAAAATAATAAGAAAAAGGTGATCACATTATTATTCTCAAGAGGCTTCACAGAAGTAGGTCCATGTTATGTTGTGTTTTGTCATTCAGACTGTATTTCTACCCAAAGTAACAGACTCTGTGCTGCCTGTCCCTGGAGCTGAGCAATGCTGACTTGCTTCCACCATCCCTGGCTCCTTTTCGTGCCTCTTTCCACTCTGCCAGAGGATTTAAAGAGGAGGTACAGAGCTATTTCCCGGGCCATGGTGGTGAGAGCGCCGCATCCTAACCACTAGACCACCAGGGGTCCCCCTGGTTCCCGGTCAGGGATACTCCCCCGGGCAGATGAAGCTCGCCAGCCCTGTAAGGCCATCCGTCTATGAGAAGGTCACTCTAAACAAACCTACGTCCTGAGGACCTCACTGCCATTGTCCAAGCTCGCTTGGCCCCGGCAGATGAACCTTAGGATTAAAGGGTGGGCTCAGTTCAGCACATGCTGTGTCTCACCTAAAAAATCCATTGCGCAGGCTTGAGAGGTAAAAGACCTTTCCCAAAAATCTTCATTCGTGAAGACTGGCCATACAGAGCTATTTCTGTCAGCATCTCCTCTGGAACATTTCAGACTGGTGGGTGCGTTGAGAGGGCTGAAATCCAAATTAAGTGTCCTTGGGCTTGATTCATTTGCTCATGATTGAACATCTAGAGCCATCTGAGTTATGGAGGGCATCTTTCCATCAGTCTCCAGAAGTGAATCGGTCTCACAGAGGTCTTGTGTGAAATATATACCAGCTCTGCAGGGATTTGTCAGATACTCTACTGTGCCTCAAGTGACCCTAAGGCATTCAAATATGCATCACCACACCAGGTCCTAAATAATGAGTTAGCAAATTGGAAATGCATCTTCCATTTTCTGAACATCCAGTTCTGTAGGAAAGCAATGAAGAGGCTGTGTGTTCCTGAAGGGAAAGAAAGTGCCTGTCAGGATGTCCAAATACCCCACACTATTGCTTGGGTCCAGGAAACACACAGAAAATTTTAGGCATTTTAACCAACTACATGTGTAGGAGCAGGGATGAGCTGGAACTGAAGCCTTTCTTGTTGTGAGGCTTCTAAAACCTTATACATCTAATACACCCTTGTAGATAAGCTCAGGAAGTGTGGGCTGGATGAGTGGAGGTCATGTGGGTTGAGAACTGGCTAAATGACGGACCTCAGAGGGTGGTGATCAGTGGTACAGAGCCTGGTTGGAGACCTGTAGTTAGTGATGTTTCCCAGGGATCATGACTGGATCCAGTCTTGTTCAGCCTGGATGAAGGGACACAGAGTACCCTCAACAAGTTGGCTGATGTTACAAAACTGGGAGAGTGGCCAACACCCCAGAGTGCTGTGCTGTCATTCAGTGAGACCTGGACAGGCTGGAGAGTTGGGTGGAGAGGAACATAAGGAAATTCAACAAAGGCAAATGGAGGGTCCTGCACCTGAGGAGGAATAACTCCAGGCACCAGTACAAGCTGGGGGGCAACCTCGTGGGAAGCAGCTCTGCAGAGCTTATAAAGCACCTGGGAGTCCTGGAGGACAACAAACTGTACCTAGCCAGCAGTGTGCCCTTGTAGCCAAGAAGACTAATGATATCCTGGGGTGCATTAGGAAGACCGTTGCCAACAAGTGGAGGGGGGTGTTCCTGCCCCACTACTCAGCACTGAGGAGGCCTCACTTGGAGTTCTGCGTCCAGTTCTGGGCACCCCAGTTCAAGAAGAACAAGGAACTATTGAAGAAGGTCCGGCAGATGGCTACAAAAATGATGAGGGAACTGGAACATCTATCTTATGAGGAAAGGCTGAGGGAGCTGGGCCTGTTCAGTTTCGAGAAGAGATGACTGAGAGGGGATCTTCTTGATGTGTACAAATATCTTAAGGGCAGGTGTCAAAAGGATGGGACCAGACCCATTTCAGTGGTGCTCAGTGACAGAACAAGGGGCAACAGGCACAAACTGAAACTTCAGAAGTTTCATCTGAATATGAGGAATAACTTTACTTTGAGGATGGCAGAGCACCGAAACAAGCTGCCCAGAGAGGCGTAGAATCTCCTTCACTGGAGATTTTCTCAATCCACCTGGATGTGTGATCTTGTGCTACCTGCTCCAGGTGAACCTGCTTTATAGCAGGGGGTTGGACTAGATGATCTCCAGAAATCCCTTCCAATACCAGCGCTTCTGTGATTCTGTTCATATCCACATAATTCCTAGTACCTTTTTAATACCCTGAAGCCTGCAGTCTGAGATTTCCAAGTAGCACAAAACACTGGATTTCATTATTTAAGCAAGTGGCACATCTGTTTTCTGTAGTCCTGTGAAACTTAAGGCCTCCA
Organism: Neopelma chrysocephalum; assembly: GCF_003984885.1. Classification (NCBI taxonomy): domain Eukaryota; kingdom Metazoa; phylum Chordata; class Aves; order Passeriformes; family Pipridae; genus Neopelma; species Neopelma chrysocephalum. The sequence goes on along the minus strand of NW_020897689.1, from coordinate 4,789,290 downwards.
ATCTGAATGACATCTGTGAGCTACTGTACACAATTCAGAGTGAATACTGATGTGTTGTGGTTCCTATTTTTGGTACTTTCACTGACTTCTAATGTTTCATCTTGTGATAAATCATTTATTTTCTATAAAATTGTCTATTTCAAGCTGTATGATTGTATTACATTGTACGTATCTAGTTCTGTGGATGTTTTTGAGCTGCAAATGATCATGGCTTTTTGTTGTGCCCATGACTAAAGATATACTGATAAGAAAGAATCAAGAGAAATCTGCAACATCATTGAATCTCTTGAACCGACACTATAAGAACAAGTTCAAATGGCAAGAGTCCAAATAGTGCTGCATATGTTCTTAAAAAACTCTGAATGCGAGGATTTCTTAACTTCCCCAGCTGCTTCAGCACTTAACTCTCTTTATAAAGAGATAGATTTTTCCTATACATTACAGAAGTCTTCTTTTTTACCAGTGTTGCCAATCTCTCGTGTACAGAGGGTACACAGAAAACAATTAACCACTGACATGTTTGTGACAGTATTTCACATAATCTCATTATGCCTCTTCTCTGTTTGAAATGAAGCCGGTCCTATTGCTCTATATTTTCTCCTCATATACTTTGTTTATCAATCTTGTTGATTTCTGCTGAACTTAATTTCCTAAATTGTCACTTCCACGTCTGATGAACTGCACCCACGTCCCAGATTTGTGTTTGCCTTTTTGCATCAGCATTGCACAAGTTGCTCCAGTGCAGTTTATAGCATCTCAGTCCTCTTTGGCTAAAGGCCCCACCATCTTCTTGCATTCCCTGTAGTGCTGTTCTCCTTAGGAAAATGGGGTGTTTCTTTGCCCTGCACTGCTCATGGCTTATTCAGCTCAGCTGAGACTCTGTCTCATACATACTCCTTGAAGCTTAACTTCCTGATTGTTTGTATGGATTGTATTAAGCCTTCTTCCATTTCTAGTAGTTAGCAATAGTTAGTTGAAAGGAGCAGTTCTCTGGAGAATGTGTGCAGATGGTTCTTCCTTGTAGCAAGGAAACTGTTGCTGTTTTTATCCAGCACATCCTCAGAAAGTAGTGCTTTCTACCCATGTGCAGCATCAAACTGTTGGAGTTGCTTTCTAAAACATTCATTTTTGCTCTTGACCTTGACTCAATTAGGAAAAGCTCACATAATCATTATATCCAGACTGTGGATATAGCAGGATAGTCATATGGATCACTGAAAGCTATTAGAGAGCATCCAAGGGAGGGCCACAAGGATGGTGATGGGTCTGGAGAGGAAGCCTTATGAGGAGTGGCTGAGGTCACTTGGTCTGTTCAGCTTGGAGAAGAGGACACAGAGGGAAGACCTCATTGCAGTCTACAACTTCCTCATGAGGGCAAGCAGAGAGGCAGGTACAGATCTCTTCACTCTTGTGACCGGAGGAAGTGACATGAAACTGTCAGTGGAGGTTTGGGTTGAATATCAGGAAAAAGTTTTTCTCCCAGAGAATGGTTGAGCACTGCAACAGGTTCCCCAGGGAAGTAGTCACAACACCAAGTCTGTCTGAGTTCAAGAAGACTTTGGACAACACTCTCAGGCACATGGTGTGATTCTTGGGGTGTCCTGTGCAGGGCCAAGGAGTTGGACTCGATGATCCTGATGTGTTCCTTCACATCAGCATATTCTATGAGTCTATGAAGATTCCATATCATATATCATAAAGTACATTTTATGTATTCCCTGATTCTCCTTCCCCCATCTTAAGCAAGCACTGAAAAAGTATTTGGTGTCTCCAGGTGACATGCACCTGATTAGTTAAGTCATCTTGGGAAATTAGACTCTTTGAAAGCCAATTAATACAGTGTTTCCTTTAAATCCTGTATTTCCTGTACCCATCTTTAAATACAAATATCTCATCTTCTTCTCTTCCTTGTCACAGTCATTAAACAAAAGGGAGAATTTTAATTTCTAAAGTGGTTTATGTGCTTGGCATTGCCTGGGGCCTGGTGACGTCACAGGCAGGTTTATTGACTGTAAGCATTCGCCCTCTGTGTCTTGTTAGGCTGGGAGGTAACGTGTTGCCTCTTCTTAGCAGTACAGGTACACGTTTATCATAGAATCATGGAATGTTAAGGGTTGGAAGGGGCCTTAAAGATCATCTAGTCCCAACAACCCCTGCCATGGGCAGGGACACCTCCCACTTGACCAGGTTGCTCAAGGTTTTATCCAACTTGGCCTTGAATACTACCAGGGTCGGGGCTTTCACAACTTCCCTGGGCAACATGTTCCAGTTATCTCACCACCCTCACCATAAAGAATTTCTTCCTAATATCTAGCCTAAATTTCCCCTCTTTCAGTTTGTAGTCATAACTACTTGTCCTATCGCTGTAGTTCCTAACAAAAAGTCCCTCTCTAGATTCCTGTTAGGTTACCTTCAGATACTGGAATGTTGCTATGAGGTCTCCATGCAACCTTCTCTTCTCCAGGCTGAACATCCCCAACTTTCTTAGCCTGTCTTAATAGAGGAGATGCTCCAGTCCGCTTATCAACTTTGTGGCCCTCTTCTGGACTTGCTCCAACAGTTCCATGTCCTTCTTATGCTGGGGGACCAGAACTGTATGTGGTACTCCAGATGGAGTCTCACAAGAGCAGAGTAGAGGAAGAGAATCACCTCCCTTGACCTGCTGGCCATGTTCCTTTTGATGCAGCCGGGGATTCCTTTGGCTCCCAGGGCTGCAAACTGCTGGCTCATGTTGAATTTTTCATCAACCATCATCCCCAATTCCTCCTCCGCAGGATTTGTGGCCACAGAAGTTACATGCGCTTGGCTTCTTGGTTTGAGCTGCCCCAAGAGAAGCAGCGATGGCTCAGTGCTGGGAGGAGAGCAGCCCTCAGGGCTGCCCCTGGCACGGCGGCGGTGGCTGCAGTGGCCACGGGTGGTCCCACAGGGGGAGGTGTGTCTCCTTCACCATTAACTTGGGGCTTATACTTACATTTTCAGTACATTAAGAACATTCTGCAACACACTTTCTTTGTAAAATATGAGTGTCTTCAGCTTTAAACACTGTCAATTTTTTTCCTAGCAGAATTTTTTCCCCTAATTAAGCTGCTTTTGCAGCTAATAATGATACTTACAAAAAAAAAAAGAAAAACCTAAAGAAGCTGAAGCAGACCACTCACTGAAATCTAGCAATCTTTATCATAAACTCCCTTACTCTTAATTTAATTTTATTCAGCTCATGTTTAATTTGATTAAAAATTTTTCCAGTGGAGCAGGCTGCAGTATTTGAAGTGCTTGATCTTTAAGCCTTCTTCAGTGCTTAAGGACATAGAGAAAATACTTGGATTTTTTTTTAACCTGTATTGTTTTCTGCTGTTTTTTGTCTGTAGATCTTCAAAACCTTTCTAAGGCAAACAGTGACTGCGAGTGTGTACTGTGGCAATGAATACACAATGGCTCTTGTAGTGCAAAATCTCTGAAATGATGCCTTGTGCAAACATTTGTGTACACAAATGCAAAGGCCATAAAGTTATTTCCAAAGAGAAACAAATGGCAATAAAGTAGATTTGCTACTATCAATGATGTAATTTGCATGTCTCAGTGAAAAGCTTGGAGTATGACTTAAATTTTGCAGATATAAGTAGAATGTTCAAATGTTTTCTGATGTAGTTGCCAACATTTATGATTTATCAATTTTTATTTTCCACCAAATGTATGTACACCCATTATTCCCATTATTGACTTTAAAGTATCTAACACAGGCTGCAATGTAAATTGTAGTGAGTTATTTTAAACAGTTTTACATTATATTATACTTAGGATGGTGAACCTCAGAATTTGAAGCAAAATACATAGGGTTTGTATAATTTTATGTCTTTCCCTTTATTTCAAGGTACAAATCTTGTTTGTTGACTTTTACTTTTGCAAAAAGTCAAATATTTTCGCCACCGTCAACTTTCTTTGCCACATTTAGATTGAATTTGTGATTTTTTTCAAGATCATATGAGGTGATTAATGAATTGACTAAACTGTGTATCTTTTTCATGTTTGCTTTTAGAGTATTAGAAAGAAATTTGAATTAATCATCAGTAGTCTATAAAGAATTTAACCAAATTGCTCTTCATCCTGCAGTGTGTTTTTATGACCTGTATCAAAACATATTTATGGTGTCCTTCTCAGACATGTTCTTTTGTTCTGTCACTACAATTTATTAATCTGACAAATATGATGAACGTTCACAGCAGTGCTGAGGAAGGGCATTCACCAAGGTTCACTCAATTTCAGATCCCTGACTTTACAACAGCAAAGTTCCACCGGAGAACTACATCTTTGGTGATTTATTATTTTGTAGCACTGATTCTGTGACCCATTTCTGCTGTTGTGATCTGGCTAGGGTTCCCAGGCATTGCAGAGCACACCTTTTCACAGTTTTGCCATTGGAAATAGAGGAGTGTAAAGATGAGAAACTCAGTTCAACCCTGAGTTTCATGGGTCTGTGCCCTGGGGCAAGGCACTGGACTAGGAGGCTACTGCCTTGCAAGAAGCTGAGCATTTCTCATCCTTGAGAGGCACCCGAGCATCTGATAGTGATGTGCAAAGGCAGAAAAGAGCTGGGAAACTCAGGAGATCCCTTTGACTCAGTTCTCTGGCCAAAGCCAGGAATAGTATAATATAGTGGCACCATACTGATGGTATCTGGCTGTATTGGCACTCTTAGAGATGGTGGTGATGCAAACTGGACTGCTTTAATCTGGTGGTGTCCATTAGAGTGCAATAACCCCAAATAGCAATTTTTGCATCATTTTTTCCCCATTCATTTTCTCTTATTATGATTATTATTAATTTAATTTTATGCCAGCTTTTATTTGAACTTTTTCTCTACTGTTCTCACTCCTCTTGCTGAATTAAGCTATATTCGAAACTCTTCTAGTGGAGTATTTCTACCATCTGCTCTCTACAGCAATTATTCAAATTATTTGAAACCCTTTGTGACAGCAGGGGTGAATCTAGCACAGATTATCTGACTGACATATTTTCACCCTGCAATATGCCACAACTGGTAAGGATCTGTAACTCGGTGGGGTTGGGTGGGGGTAGAGTGTTACATCTCCAATTATTTCAGTGTCTGACTCATAGGAAATCATAATCTCTTGGTTTTTACAGGACAAATAAAGAATGGTTTTGAAGGTTCTCCTTCCTTTACAATCTTAACCTGTTCTAGAATCCTCCAAATCCTGAATACTTTGTTCACAGCACTGAACACAGCTCATTGTCTATTCTGTCTGTAATTGAGAATACAGGTCACTTTTTGTTTTGCTGTGATTAAGATGCTGCAGTAGTCTCTCCTATGTTTGTCCTGGCTCTGGTGATATTCACCTGAAGAATGATTTTCACAAGAAGATTTTCACAAGGAGAATGATTTTCCTACTTGATGTCCTGTGTCACTTTTTCCTAGTAAATTAAGGTTTTTGAAATGCAGACCCAGAGTCAAGGTCCTGCCTAAACTCTTCATAACCTTAATTTTTGGGAAGAATTAAAAGGAAGGCAGGAAAAGTAATGTGCATCTTACTGTGAAAAGAGGAACCTTAAACTGCATTAGAAAGTGTCATAATGCTATAAAGAGATAACTAAACACCCTCTATGATGATTGGCATACATGTCAGCTGAGAGCTATAGGCAGTTCTGGTCCATTTGTGGCCTCCTCAATTAAGGAGATTTTCAGAATGGTATCAAAGTAACTCCACAGCCAGCAGAAATCTTTTTAGCTTTCAGCAAATATTTATTCATTTTATAGACACACGTACTTTCACAACGACATGAGAGAACCGTGCAGCCTCCACCCTGCCCCAAGTTTCCAAAGCTGTGTGGGAACCACTGACCATGCTTGTGTTATGGGTAGCAATTTCTCCCAGCATTTAAGACTGATAATCCCTTGGCTTGAGCACTAAAATAATACTATCTAACACAATTTCCAGGCCATACATATAGCAAAAATGAATATAGATTTTAAATACAGAAATATAGAGCATAGTCAGCCCAGAATAGGTCTTCAGCATGGTGCTTTCCCGAGTACCACAGGTGATTTCTAGGACGTTTCCTGTTTGTTAATCTTTATTATTAGTTATTAATCTGTTCTGCCTATAGTGAGAATGTCCTTCATTCTCATCTGGCTGTTTTTTCTCCAAAGGTTGTTGCCAGAGTTTTTATGAAGCTTCCAGCATCCTTTCTGTATCACTTTACACCATGTACTATGAGAGGGGCTGTCGGTGACCACTGTTGTTCTTCCTTTTCTTATGGCTATTATTTGTTATAACTTTAAAGCAATATTTTTTGTTTTTTATTACTAGGAGTCTGGCTTAGTCTATGTTAAAGAATTTTGACCTCTTTTATGCAATGCTACACATGTATGCATAAAACATCTGTCATAACTGCCAGGAGTGCACAAGTGATACCACTGCTGCTTTGACACACATTCCGACTGCAGGAAAGTTTTATGTTACTCACTGGGCTGATAACCTCCAGTCCTTCATGTTGCCTCACTTCTTTGGAGCTTTTTGGACATTTGGAGTTCTGTAGAGTTAAAATCTGTTTAGGCAACCTCATCAGAGTTACAAGACCAAGAGAGGTGGAGATTAGCATCATATGAAGGTCTTAATCTCCAGAATAGAAAACTAGGCTGAAGATACGTGGAAGTAGCAAGAGCTTTTGCTTTTTAGTACAAGGTTAGCTTTAGCTAAAGCTTAGATGGATAAGTCCAAAGAGCTAGTAATTCACATTTGTGTGGTTGTAGCTTCTGAGACACTCATTGCAAATCTTCTTCTGGGAAAACCATGTGCTGGCTACTGAAGGAGCGTGAGCTCTGTCTCCATCTTCAACCAGGCTGAGGCTGTGCTTAAGGCTTCCACTTACTGCCCATTGTGAGAACACTAACAAATTTGGGAACTTGGAATGTAGTTTTGAAAGTAATAAAAAGTGATTCAACCCAAGGAAAAGCGCAGGAGAGAGATGAAGCTAAAGCTCATCATAAATGGAACAGCTTCTCTAATGGTAAATTTTGTGAATCTTTGCGTAAAATGTCTCCCTAAAGAAGTTCGTTGCTGTATGAAGTTGTCTATAGTAATATAATAAAGTGGAAAAGTTTCCACCTGAAAATACTGGTAAAAATCATTGTCCTTGCAGTTCTTACCAAGACATTTAAAACAAAGTCACTGCCCTGGGTGGAGCACTAAATCAGTATGTGTAAACGCAGTGTGTCTCAAGGCTCAGCTTCAACTAGAGCTGAGTAGCAAAAAGTTTTCTTATTACACAAAATTTTCTGAGTTTATCTTAGAATATTTTCCACCTCACATCAGGGTGAGTCAGAGACTTTCCAAAGTGGTTGAGGGGGAAAAAAAAAAGAAATTCTGCAGTTTATTAAATGGCCTGTTGATCAGGAGAGCTATGTGAGAGATCAAAGATTAAGTTTCCATCACAATTTGAAGTAGCAGCTAACTCTGGGTTTCAGATAGCCCAAATGAGTCTTTGTTTATTTGTAGTTGAAATGTTAATTGTCTTCTTATTTCTTATTTTTAACAGAAATTTAGTGCTGAAGCCTTCTTAATTATTTTTTTTTCTGCAACTTCTCTATTCTCACATAAATCTGTGCTTTGGTCTAAAAACATATATGCATTTCTACCTTTTCTTCTTATGGTGTACATTTACAATATATTTTTTCCTTTTAATTCATCCTGTTTTTTGCACCTCCTCCCTTGTACTTTCCAGGTTTCTCCTTTCATGATCTGAAAGTGCTACTGAATAAAGATGAGCCAACAGTTAGTCCAATCCCAGATGGTCTTTTGTTCAGGTAATTACTCGGAACCAAACCAGCTCTTAAGTGCCCTGACTTCTCTGACTGAGATTGACTGATGGAAAGATTAGGCAAGGCAGAGATTTATAGCCAACCTAGTAAGAAGAAAGGAAAAATGTAGACTCGTTTAAATAAGGTGGTGGTTTTGTTGTTGTTGTTGTTGTTTTTTAAATTTCTTTCTCACTCCACTGTATTGAGGATGCGTCCTGAATGTTATCCAAAGTCATGTATTTAGGTCAGAGCCAAGCTCATTTGGTTGGAGCAGAAATGAGCATCCCTCCAGCCACTCCTGAATGGTGTTGGAGCTCTGCTGGTAGCATTCCCACAGCTGGTATCACACCCCACAGGAGGGCTAACTTCTTAAAGAAGAAATTCTACCTAATTTCTCAGAGAACATAATGTAATTCTTCTTACAATAAAGCCAGTTGTGTAGATTTATACATGGTTTATTCGCCTTGGTTTCTCATTTGCTAAAGACATTTTCCAGTATATATCAGATGACACAATCCATTTAAAACGAATGAAATTGTCTTTGAAACCTTTGTCCCCATCTTATCACTATAAGCACAGCAGATACTCAGCAAGTAGTAGTAGCATTTTGCGAAAGAACCCACAAACATAACCTCATCCCTGTATGAAAACAAACTCATTATAATCTGTGCTAAAATTATTTAATAATTAATATTTTAATGTTAACAGTCTATATCTAGGAGACATATTAATGAGAAAATAGATAAAATCATATTCATAAACACGAAAAAATGTCCCAGGGCTTAACAATGAATCAGAGCAAATGTTTTCACAATATTGCCAGCAGTGTATTTTAAAAGAAAATTTTTTTAATGAAGCACTGAACGATGGAGAAATGTTGCTATGTGTTGGCCTCTTTTTTAAAAAGATTAGGATCTATAAAATGCTTGGCATCTTTAGGGAGTCTGGAATAGCTACTATTAGAGGATTTAATGTAAATTGCAATATCACAGTCTCTCCTCAGTATTACAGCTGTACAGCTCCTGGATCAAACACAGCTTATTGAGGTGACTATCCCTGGTGCAAACCGGTAGCAAAGCTCTTTTTCTCTGTGGGGCTCATCCTATGTGTCAGCTATATTAATCTATGCTTGGGACGTGGAGCCAAAGCTCCTCTCTTTTCTTGCCTTTGGACCTCTCGTGTGTGAGCAACAGAGTAGAGGAGAGCCATGCTTAGAGGTGGTTGCTTTCTCTCATGGTTTCCATGGGGACCTTGGAGCAAGCAGCCTGCAAAATTCACTAACATTCATAATTCACAGGATGGGAGGTACTGGTTGTGCCCCTTCTAACATGGCTGTTCACTGGATAGAAGAAACCTTTTGTGTTGTCAGTCCAGAGACGCTTTGGCTTAAGAAGTCACAGAGAAAAAAAAAGCTGTATATTTTCATGACAAAGCTTTTGATATCTAACTGTTTTGTATGGGGTTAATTATTGTGTTTTAATGTAAATAAGATCTGCCCTCATATTTTTAAAACTATGCATTATAATTTACTCTCTTGTCCTTGGACTACTAATATCTATGAAAGATATTCCATTAATAAGCTGTTTGGTAATGATCTTGATGTACAAACAGACAAATATTCAGAATTAAATATTGAAGGGATGGAAAGAATAAAGAACATAGAAAACACAGAAGATCTTAGATTGTTGTACTTAGATGATTCTATTATCTGCTTCAAGCGTTATAAAACATGATTTATAATTTCTATTAAAAATATCAAAACTGTCTGAATTGTATCTAAGCAAGTGTACATCCTTCAGTCTTTGTTTGTTGTTGTTCTAAGGAAAACAGTACATGTTTACCTACGCACTTCACCCTCTAGTCTTCACTCAAAGCACAGCTTTAGCTACAATAACAAGGAGGAAATCAATCTTTCTTGAATCCTTAATTTCCCATGGAATTAAATGCCTCTTGAGAAAAATGTTTCAGCTTGTAGGTTGGGTAATCCCTCACTGTTCCCTCTTTAACTATGTTAAAAAAAAAACATACAGTGCTAATCTTCATTCTCCTCTACTACTTTATCCTCTAAGCTCTATTGTAAAACACATCTATTCTCTAAGAGTAATTCATGGTAAGATTTTTACTTAAGGCAAATGTGGGATAAAAAGCAGTTCTGTTGAGATTCATATCTGGGAAACAACATACCTAAACTTAAACTTTAAAAATCAGTTCACTAACAACCTATTGTCTAGTTAGATACTTTAATAATATAATATATATATATTAAAATAAAAATAAATTCTTTGTCACTGGGTATATTTTGAATATATTTTCACCAGATACTCTCTGGGAACAGTAGAGTAAATTCCAAGGGCTAATCCAACAAGATAGAATACTATTTTACTGTCTGAACAAACCTCAAGTAGAGTTAGATATGAAGTATCTTTCCTTCCAAAAAGTGGAGAATTTAATGTGCAAGAATGAATGATATTAATTTTTTTAAAATATTTGGTCCAGGATATTAATTATCTAAAAAAGTTTCATTTGTTGGGATTTGAGAATGTTTCCCAGTCTTTGCTTTGCCACCGAATGTTGCTGATCTCTCCATATTAGTTTTCACTCCTTCTTTAAACCACGTAAAGTGTTAAAGGCTATTTGGAAAACTGAGTTTGAAGGAAAAGTTTAAATGTATTTTTGGTCAAAAATAGTGATTGAGTTCTATAAGGAGGGGTCAGAAGGGTCCCTGTTCTATGAACATGTTATCAGTTCTGTCTGTACATTTAGAGGTATGGAGAAAAATGTGAGTGTAGTCCCATGTCTGCTGGAATGTCATTCAATTCATTTTGTGGTGAATCTACCCTGGTCTTGGAAAAGGAAAATATCTACCAGACTCAAATTTCTAATGGAATTAAAAAGTGGAGATGGGCCAGTAAGTAGTATTTTTTACTCACATGATGTGTCCTTTTGCAGGAGTGAAGCAGGATTCATGTTCTTATAGTGCTATTTAAAGCTGAAAGCCTGTTTTTCCAATTAGATGGGTGTATCTGCATTTGCAGCATGCCACTGGCAAGGTAAATGGGATCAGCAGTAAGCTGAAAGTGAAAGCTGCAGCTGGCTGACAGTTGCAATTTTACAAAACTCCTTTTTTTCCCCTTCAGAGTCTATGCAGATATGAGTTTCAGCAATACTTGCCTCCAGTCTCTTTCAACTTTCTTTTTAATTAAAAAGCTTAATTGGGAGTAATAAAAATTCCAATTAAGATTTTTAAATAAAACCCAAAAGCTCAAAGTGGCTGCAGTTGCAGATAACTGTTACTGCAACCTGTGACTAACAATGCTATTTGAATAAGGCATTTGTTTTACCATACTTAATATTGTGGTTTATGGTAGTACCTCCCCATCTTTCAAAAGTACTGTACCTTTAAGTCTCACAAAGTTGTCATTTGCATGTGCAATATGGGCATCCTTGTGAGTTTTGCTAAGGACAGCCTAGGAACTCAAGTCTCTGTAGGTTGCTATGCATATATTCCCCTCAGCATCATGCTACATGTTCTATCTGTAAGCAGAAATAGCAGCAGTAACAAGTCCTGATCAGCCAATTTCCATGTGAATTCATGATGTTTTATAGGAAGCCTGAAATTCCCTGGACTGCTTCTCCTACAGCTTCATAGGGAGTTTCTTACCCCCTTCCCCCCCGTTTATTAATGACTGATTGCTAGCTCTCATTTTGAAAGCCTTCTTGAGTTGGCTGCAGGTATCACCGGCATTAGCTTCACAGGCTTTTCATGTCAGCTTGATGGACCCAGGTGGCCTTGTCTTTCACTGCTGTTGTTGCTTTCATTTTCTCAGCCATCTGTTTCTGACATGAATGAATTACAGTCCTGGTTTCCAAGATATGCATTGGTAGTTGTAGCTCAAATGATTGCAGCAAAAAAAACCAAACCAGGATGGCTTGAAAAGTAAAATATTAATATAGAAGACATAAGTGCATGTAAACACTCCTAGAACTTTCAAGAAAATAAAAATGTTAGTATTATGCTCAGCTAGTATTTAATTCATGAACAGTGTTGAACATATTGAGTGAAATGATGAATAGAATTGGTTAAAGAATGGCTACATTACAGCATAAAATGTACCTTTTCCCCCCCAAATTAAAAACTCAATCTAAAGATTTAAACCAAGTTTTTATTACTTACTTCTTGCCCCAAAATTTTGAAAAATAGAAGTATTTCCTGAAGACCTCAACTCCCCTTGGCTATCATTAGAAGGGATCACTCTTCAACCCCAGCCTGTTGCACTGGAAAATATTCCTCCAACCCAATGATCTTGTAGAGTAATAATGTGATATGTAAACTGAACGATGTGCTTCTGACAGAGATAATGCCCTGTAGTGCCAAGTTGCATTTCTGTTCAGGAAACATATATTTGCCATAGGTCAGGGGAATTGAGTGAGACTAACTTAGGTTGGGCTTGCTTGGCTCACCCTCAGTTCCTCTCAGTTGTGTTTTTATCGGCTAGATCTGGACTCTGACTAACAGCTGTATTCAAGGAGAATTGGCAGCTTGAATAACAAGAAGGGAGAAAAGATTATGTTTCAAATATAGAGCTTTCTTGTTGTTTGTTTGTTTCTGTTTTTGATGTGTTGTGTCCCCCCCAGCCTTCTTTAGAAGCATTTCCTGGAATAAATTACAATATCTAATAAACCAATGAGACTTTTTAAGTGGAGTTTTAAGCATGTACCAAGGTTGTACTGAATCGTGTTATCTGCTATTTCAAATCCTCTTGAAGTTAGTTACAAAGAAGAATAGCTGTATGTTCAGTCTGAAGAGTTCTAAGATTTTAGTGACTTTGGATTAACAGGAAGATTTCAAACTATCACTGTTTAAGCTTCACCTCTCTGTCAGTCATTCCTGACAAGGCCAGAATAAGGTACTAATGGCAGTGACTTTAGAGAGGGTGGTTTTTCATTAGTTTAAGCAGGATGTCAATTAAAAAAGAATTGAGATAAAGAACCAGCAACTAGATTAAGTTTACACTTCTTCACGGATGATAAGAAAAATCCATTTACAGGTTCTATTTCAGACTGTATATACTTTCTAAGGTAAAGACCCCTCATATCATAGCTTTAAAAGTCTACTGGCAATTTCTGAAAAGATTTAATAACTATTGTGTCTGAAATGTTGAAGAATTTTTTACCCGCTGGAAAGAATTATTTCTTACCTGAAATGAATATACTAAAATTAATTTAAATTTAATTTCACACATTTTATGACAGAATGTTATCATCTACCATCATTTCTTCTCCTCCTGTCTGACTATTATTTGCATTCTCTCAGAACTGAGAAAACCTATTTACAATGGCAAGAGAAATCTATCTTTCTTTGATCTCTGAATGGGGGAGGACAGCCTGGAGTATGTACTGAAGTACATACTGGAGTATACCAGCTAAGGAGTATGGGACACTTTGGAAGCCTATGTACACTATATTTTTTTACGATTTCTGTGATCCATTTGCAAGATTTTGAGCAACTTAGTGGGAATTTAGCAGGCTGCATAGGAGTGGGTCAACACTGGTCTTTGGTCAGGCTTAAGGCAAAAGAGGCTCCTAGATGGATTCCCCCTTCTTTATATCCTTGTAACTTCTTTCAACAACACTGAACTTTAGGATTCAGAGGATAATTATTGTTTCAGGTAGGCTTACATATGTATTTATTACCCTGGACTCACATATTCAATATTTTTTTGCCTTCTTGAAGGCTAGAAATGTTTTCTCTAATGGAAACTGAAATTGTGATTTAATGTTACTGAGTTCAGAGCTAGGCTAGTCAATGGGTTTCTACTATACCCAGAAATGCAGACTAATCCAGAAGAGAAAAGTATTTTGAGGGATGCTTCCCAGTGAGAAGTACAGTATGAGCCACAGTGTATGACAAAGGATAGGAAGGGAAGTTCAAACAGTTTGGGACTGTTGAGCATGATTGGCAGATCTTGTAAACACCACCAGCAGACCTATAGGGCCTTTGCCTTAATCCACTTCTGAATGCTTTAAAAAGGCAGCTTTTCTACCTTTTAATTGTAATCTGAATAGAGTGCTTTTTCAGAGCAAATGGTACATAAAAACTTGCATGGACTCCTGAAGTTGGGTAAATCATTCATTCTGAGTATTAACTGAAGGATTTAGTCCTCTTTCTGTTCCTGTGACTAAATCCTTAGCAGATGAGTCAAGTGTGGGGATTTTTAGTTTTGGTCTCTTCCATAAAATAGTAAAATACTAGTTGAGAGAACCAAACCTTTCTATCACTAACAAAACAATAGGTAGTTTGTCTCATAGGTAATTAAGTTTTCTCTTATAGCTAACTAAGGAACAGGCAGCAAGACACCCACCCAACTAGAGGGGAAGAGAACTACCCTTTAGAGATATCCACAACTAGGAGAGATGCTGACAAACACCGATTCTCCTATGCTATTAATACTGCTTGACAGAATGAGTCACATTATGCTACTTTTTAATAGCTTTCTCACCTTCCTGAAATGAATTACATGCTTGCAGAGCAGTGATGGTAAACTAGGATTATAGCTATCATTATTAGCTTTGCAGCAGTAACATTCAGTACCCATGAATCAGCTATAATATATTGTGATAAATAATCTGTCCAGAGGGACATCAGCATTGCATCTGAAGTACAGCCCAGGCTAATCCCGTGAAATCTGCTTTGATACAGTCTGTAAAGTTAGGTCTTATTATATCTCTCTGAGTCAGGAAGAGATTTGGTTTATTCCTCCTGATCAAGAAATTATTGAGCAGCTTTTTCAGAAATACTTCAATGCTTCGGTATTAGTGATTTAAAGCTGATGTTTTTCCCACTCTCTCTATTAACTACATACACATTATTACATCAAAACTGACCTAAAGCATGGCCATGATGGAGGGTATTCTTTTGAACACTGTATTCCTAGGTTTCTTTGTGGTTTTGAAGATTTCAGCTGAATCAATTTTATGTCACCAAGTTATACAGTAGATTTTGTTTTCATTACAAAAGGTGTGACATTATAAGACCATAGGATGATTGTAGGAGCTTGTGGCAGCACTAAGCTGAATCTGTAAGGCAACAGCCTGAAACAATTGCAGGTTACTGAAAATAGCCCCATAAGGGGGCTCAAAGAAGTCACCTACATAGTGTGCCTGCTGAGGCTCAGTTAGCACTCTCTGAACTATTTTGAAAAATGCTTGTTTAATCTTCTCTTACAAACGTCCCACAGCAGTGGGGAAAGCTGTAGATTAACAGCTTTCACCTACCGGTGAAAACCAGAAGTGGTAAAGGCCAGAAATCCTGGTGCTGGCCAGATAGCACGTGCTTCTGGCTTCTCTCTGCTGTTGGATGAACCTTCAAATTTGTATAGAAGGGAGCCACATTTAATGTGCATAAGAAGTCCTTACCTTTCATTTGCCAATGGCAAATCAATTGTGTTTCAATAGCACAAAGATCTAAGAGCACTCTAAAAATCTCGTGTGGAAACCTGAAGTAAATGAGATTAACATCCCAGTAGGGAACAGTAAATGTTCTAATGGTAACTAGTTTAGTAGTTGGGGTGGTGCATACTGGTGAGGGACTCTCCTGACTCTCTCTTCATGACTTAGGGGTTTGTCACTGACTCTGCTGGTGATCTGCAACCCCTTTCTCCCTAAGTGCCTCTTCCTCTACTGTCCTTCCATTTTCTATGTGGATAGTGAGAGTTTATTCCCTGTAGGACATTTAGACAGCAGAAGAAAGTGATGCAGAGGGTCCTGAATGACCCAGGTGACCCACCTGATTTAAAGGCTGGAAGCTGCACAGTCCTAGAACTCAACTATGTAAGCACACAGTCTGCCACCGAACCAGAGATAATGGGTGTCTCCTTTTAGTAGGACTAGTTTAACTTGAACTGTGTCCTTATATTCCTGCAATATTGCCATGAAGATGTTCTGGCTTAGGATGGGGCCAACTCAGGAGTCTGAAGGACCCTTTGTCTCAGCGCATGGAGCTGCTGGGCTCTGAGCATTGAAGCTGCTCCAACCAGTAAATTACCTGGTGCCACACCACACCATTGTTCCCTGTATAAGCATTCTTACTCTTTCATATTAAGGCCTTGTACCTTCTCTGGATAAATATGTGCTGCCAGTTTATTAAGAAATAGGATCACATTGTTAATACAACTTATTTTTCAACCAAACCTCTATAGTTCACCTACCAATGAAGAAAGAGCTACAAAAAAGAAGGCTTATAGCCTGTCAAACACAATTTTTACAAAGAAGCTTTTATATTTAAGGTACATTTATGTTTGCTGTAGTAGTACAAATGATGATTATGTGATTTAATGGGCTGTTAGCACAATAATAGCCTGTGGCTCAAAAGTGACACAAATTTCTGTCTTCCATTTGAAAGTCGTGTCTTTGAATGCAATGGGATGTGTTCTCCAGTTATCTATTTGCCTATTGTCTGATGGTGAATTTAGGATTTTATGGATTTCAAATATATTTTTCTGAGTTTAACTGCTCTAATCGTTGACTTCCTTTAGCCAGCACCTGACAAATCAATACAAGTGGTTGATACAGGCAGCTCCAATGGTTGGAAATGGCATTTAGCAGTTTGTGTCAAACAGGTATATGTGTTCATAACTTCTTAAATGCAGATTTACTCTTTAGAAATAGTAGTTTAAAGTGTTTATTATGAATCCTAAAAAAATTGTGTTAATTTATTCTGAAATAAAATAGATGCTTATAGACTTCTTGGTTTGTTTTAATCTTCTTTACATTTTAGAAAATTGCCTTAGTGGTCACTTTCCAACTCTATGTTTAGTAAACTCTTGCATTTTAGATCAAAAGAAGTACTCAATGCCACTTCCAGTATTTATTTAATAATGCTGATAAACTGTGTGTGCCTTCCACAAATGGGCCATTACAATGATCAAAATATGAAAAACAAAGCTCTATACATTGGCACTAAAGGGTTAGGGGTAAGTGTAATGTGTGTAAACACCCGGTTGAATACAGATGGGGTGTTATCTTGGTGAAATCAGCACAGACTTTGCAGTAATTTAAAACCAAACATTGCAGTTTGGTTTAAAACAGAATGTTTCTTTACAGGAGGAAGCAGATCTCCTGACACGGAGAGAGGAGTTTGTCTCATTCTGTAGTATTATGTACAGATGAATTTCTTCTTCCTACATTTTATTTCAGAGTCAGATGCGTGTACAAAACCATTTAGTGCCCTACATCTGTTGCATGTCTTCTCCTCAGAGGTAGGTGCAGCCTTGGAAGAGGCAGGATGGAACTGCTTCTGTGCATCCTGAGGAGTGCAGATCCTCTGGGATGTCAGGTCCACATGCTGGGCATAAGGGAGAGGACTGCAGAAACCCATTTCTCCCATCCCAGAGGAGGGCCAGTGTGCCATCTGACCAGGAAGTCTGACCGGGATGGATAAACCAGGACAGTTCAGGTATTGCTCAGGAGAATGGGATCAAGACACCTTGTGATGGTAGTTTTGAAGTAAGATCAGCAGACATAGGTCCCTATCTGGCAGGTTTGGGCACAGGACTGGTGAATTCATTTGCTTTGGGATGATTTGACAAAGGATCAGTTGCTTTCATTCAGCCTAAGCAGTACTTTCCACTACCAGAAAGTGGCATTAGTGGTGTATGCTATTCTGCCAGGGAACAGGCTGAAGCTGTCTAAATATTTGTTACAAAACATTAACTACAGATTCAGGAGCACTGTTAATAGCCTTTTTAGTTTCAGAAGCTAAAGTAGTATTATTTATGGTGTTCATGGACAGCTAGGAAAACTCACTGCCATGGGAATTTCATGATTAAATTCTCATTAAATTCAGCAGAAGTTGAGTTGAGGTGTCCTGAAGCCAGCCAGTGGAAAAACCCCATGAGAGACAGCCTGTGTACCCAACCTGTCACAAAAGACTGATTCATGAGACTTAAATTAAAAGCTTAATTTTCAAATTATGTATACGAGGTCAGTTATTTAAATAATATCCTAATCAACTTGATAGTACTGTAAAGGTTTGTAATTTCAGCCACCTTTTATAAATTTTAAAGGCAGAGAGAGACTGACAAAATACTCACAATATATCTGTGCCTGACTAGTTCACAAAGAATGTCTGTGGTAGGCAGAACGGTGGGGCAAGGAAACAAAATTTCTTACAACAGCCAAGCAAGTATGCTTAATTTTTAAACCTGCCAGCCCTGACATAATTCCTTTAATTTTTCTTAAAATTGTCTTGTACATCTTAATTATCTTCTGATGGATTTGATAAGGACAAACATGAACTATTAATTTTCAACTTTAGGGTGTTAAAATAGCTGATTAAGCTTGTACTAAGAGAAAAACAATATCAATCTTCTGTACCAGAATACAATGCTCTGTGTCTGATTAGCATTCAGTTTATATATTCCCCTACAACCCTAACCATTCTATGATTCTGTGATTCTATATACTGTAGCCTCTAGCAACCTTTACATTTTCAAACCACTAGGAAACTGACCTTTACAGGAGTACAGGGCATATGAAAATGCCTGGGATAACTGGCCTCCCTATCAGCAGTTTGCTATCAGCTTTTGCAAGGTTTGTTTCAGATATGATATCTATCTATAAAATTATGTACTTTAAAAAATTTAGAGATAAACACACAATATGGTACACGAGAGAAACACTGTAGCTGGTTAACCTAGGGGTGTGAGGATAGTTTGTAGACTGAAAAATGCACCAGTCTTTAAAATACATGTCTCTTGAGAAGCAGCACAAGCCAAGGTTATATGGTTAGAAGATCTATTTTCTTCTGAGGTCCTTACAGTAATAAGATAAAAGCAACAACAGAACCCTGAAGAAATCATGCCTCATGATTAGCTCCTTAATTCTGGCAATCAGATAAACCTCTAGTTGGGACAAGATCTGTTTCTTTACACTCAAAGTGCTCTAAGTCATATTAGTTAATTATTGCTAATTTACATCAAGTTAAAACCTAGCTATAAAAGAAGTTTCTTTGTGACAATATTTTGAAGTATCAAAAAAGGTCCCATTCTGTTGCTAAAATGCTGACTTCATTGTTCAGGTCAAACATACTTTGAAGCTTCCTGATGTCCTGATCTAGTGGGGAACATGACCTGATCATCTTCAATAGCCAGCATGTAGATGGCAGAAATGCAATCAGCCTCAGGAATAAAAACAACAATATCATAAAAATTAAACTTTCCCATTCTGTAACAGTAAGGTTGTGAGATTGCTTTATTAAAATCTGGGATTTCTGGTTTTTTTTGGTTTTTCAGTGATTTCAGAGGTAAGAAGAAAGGATGCTGAAAGGAAGCAGTAAATTCAAGGACATTAGTGGAGAAACCACTAATAAAGGTGAAAAAGAATGGGTGGTGGAGAGGGAAAGCACTGCACACAGTTTTTAGGTAAAGTGAAATTGGTCATGACAGCATGATGGCAGAAACAAGTGGCTTATTAGTTAGTAGTAAGAGAAATCTGTGATACTATCAGAATTGGGAAACGAAAAAGGTGTGAAATTTAAATGAGAGGGGGTGGGATGTCTGGTCTTCCCCAAGTGAGAGGAACTATCATGCAGTACAGACAATGTTTTGTCAAGCATTCCCTCCTCAGGAGTGGTTGAGCAGTTGAGGGTAACAATGGGCAAGATTTTGTGTGTCAGGAAATGAATTTTAAGAGAAGAACAGGATCTTAATTTGACTGATTTGATTGCCTGGCCCTCCCTCTTTCTGCATTCTATGGAACCAGAAAGTATCCTCCCTGGACAGACACAATTTATAAGAGAGTGCTTTGGGTCCCTTCTTATTTTGTGTAAATAAAAAAAAATTAGAATAAGAATTATATGGTGGGAAAATGGGTCTGAGTCAGATCTAGAAGAATGTGTGTTTGCAGAAGTCTAGTTACAGATATATAGTGTTTCAGCTAGAAATTTGGAAATACTGGTTGTAGTTGCAGAGCAAAGTTGCATTGATCTAACAGTTATGTAGCTCTATGGAATATTCTTGCTAAGATGTTTATCCGGACTTATTGCTTTTTTGTGATAAAAACAATAAACTGAGCATCCTTTATGATGTATCTTTACAGGAGGATGTATCAATGTAATACACAAGTACCAGTGAGTCCTGTTTGTCTCTCTTTAATAAATTGCAATTCAAGCAGGTTTCTCCATATGAAATGAATATTTAATAATAAAAATATGGTTTTGATCAATGTTCCAGCAAAAAAAGGTCACATTCTTACGGGGTTTTATCAAATTTTTGGATTAGGGAATAAACCTATTACTTAAGGGTTTTATTTTTATTTTCTTTGTAAACCTATGTGTTGCTATTTCTAAAAGAACATACTGGATGAAACAGCTGGTTTGATTTAAACAAGGCAAAAGAAGTTTCTATGTAGAAAGTTTGTAGGTTTTCTGTTCTTTAAATGATGTATATTTCCTTCAGGAGCCTGAAATCAGCATTGTTCACTTGTGCAAACTGGAGCTAAAATCTCCACATATTTCACAGAAGCACAGAATCATCAAGATTGGAAGAGATCTTCAAGATCATCTAGTCCAACAGTCAACCTAGTTGCAGCATAATTACCCCTAAACCTTATCCCCAAATGCCACAATCAGTCACCTCTCGGACAGCTTCAGAGACAGTGACTCCACCCTAGCCCCCGGTCAACTTATTCCAGTGCCAGTCTACACTTTCAGTGAAAAAAAAGCAAAAGGGATTGACAACTTTTAAATAGTCACGGAATGTGTTATTTGTACCAGTGGGAATGTACAGGGAGATAGCAGATATTTGTGTAATCCAGTGTTGGAAACTTGGATTACACAAATAAGCTCTGTCAAAAGGGGAATACATCTGCATACCCTTTAGAGTTTAGAAATGTAGTAAACCACTAAGACATAAATAAATTAAATGGATTCTTCATAATCATAATCTCCCTACACGACATTAGATTGTTTAGTTTTCATCATTTATTTTGTTACTCTTAATGGTGCTATTAATCATACTTTCTCATTTTCTTTCACTGCCTGGATTTGACAAGGATTTTCTTTCACCTTGAAAAACCACATGTTCTGAGGAGTTTCTTCTCAGCGCTCCAGTACAATCAGCACTCCCTGCTGAGTGAAGGCAGCTTGTCTTCTGCACTGCACTTCTCTCTGAAAGATGGTTTCAGAACCGTGAGTTTGATCTCTCTCTTGGTAGTGAAAGATCATAAACAAATATGTCTTTCAAATTGTTTCTCCACTGGAAGCCTTTATGATTCCATTGAAGAGGAAACTGAGCTAACTCAATAAGCAATGGACCGTAAGGCAGTAAGATGATACACTGTTAATTTTTATTGCTAAAGTTTCTTCCTCTGACTCTGGTTCAAAATGCTATTGGTATTTTATTATGATGGGGTTTTTTATATTTTCAATGGCAAATCCTTCTGATATTCCATTTAGTATTTTTTGTTGAGATGTGCTGACCATAGCAAGCAACTAGACAGGGACCATAGTAATGTCTCCATCCAAATGAACAGAGACCAAGTGCATTACAAATGGAGCTGCAAGTTGTTAGGCAGGGCTAATATAGCACCTGGCTGGCTGCTCCAGGAACCTGCTCTAGAAAAGCCTTGGAAAAACAGCATTAGATGCCTGATGAAGAAGGAAGTAAGGGCATGAAAACATTAAGAAGAATTGTTTGTGAGAGATGCTCAGTAGCCAGCTAAGCAAATATATGAGCTTTGTCAACTTCTTGTGTCCCATAGCTTTTTTCTGTATTGGACTAATAGTGGACTGAGAGCTCGGGGGGACCTGGGCCTTATGGACTGAAATCTGTAGGCATAGGTTCTCAGTAGGTTACAGAGTTGGCTGCTCTGGTTCAAGTTGTAGAGATAATTTCTCTTTGTTTGTTCAGGTGTTTCTGCACTGTGTTTAATGGCACACTATAAGTGCCACGTTTGTCTTCCCTCCGAGCCTTAATTTCTCATGTTTATTGATTACCTAGCTGAACAAGACCGCAGTCTTGACTAGGCTCTGTTGTGATCCATCTGGCCTATATAAAATCCTGTTTAAAGGTTAACGAGGTACTGATTTTGCAGACACGATTCACAATGTGGTTTGTTAAATACCTCTGAATACAAAACCACAATCTACTCCACCAGATTGGGCTTTTGGTCCTTCAGGTCCATTATTCTACTTCCAGCAGTTGCTTTGTCTAATGCTTCAGCAGAAGGGAGAGGACAGACATAACATATCTTGCCAACAGTATGAGGGTTTCCATAAGGGGAAAATTTCATTTTTAATCCTATGTCATCAGCTCCTGCCCATTATACGCTTTTGTCCCGTCAGAAATAATTTTTTTTTTTCTGAAAACAATCAGTTCTTTTCAAAGTCAGAAAAAAATCACAGACCATCAGCAAACTGCCTGGAGAAATGTTCTCTTTTTTCCTTCAATATTACTTATTACAGTGTTTTATTTCCTACAGATAATGTGTATTTGAGGTTAACAGAGATATTGTGGAAATTTAACCCTCCTTTGAGGGTACTGTTGTATATAGAGAGAACTCAGTTTGTCCCTAGGTTTAGCTCAGATAGATTTAGTGCCTTCTACCGGTCTCTGATATGGTCCCCGATTTTCAGACTTTGTTGCAAATTGGATAATATTCCTCAATGAATTGAGTGTATGAAATAAAAATAGGCACATTTCTGCTGTATTTGCTTGTGACTGTGAAAGATTATTTTCCATCATGTTCATCCAGGTAGTCACCATTACAGTTTTTTGGGGATTTGCAGTCCATAAACTTCCTAGTTGGTCTACCACCAGTGACAGATCTAAAGAGGGATAAACAGAGATTTATTGTTTAAGTGCTACAATGGTCATTGTAGTCTCATAGCTAGACCTTTAAAAGCCTTGGTCAGTCATTGCCTAATCCTCAGAGAATCTAGGGGCTCTGACTGCATTCCTGCTGGCACTGTTCCCTGGCAACCTAAATCATAGGAGTTTGCACCCTGGTGGCTCTCTACTGAAGTTCACTAACTGTGCATCTCCTTTCTTGACCTGTTGGTGTGCCCTGACAAGCTGACAGTTCGCAGCATGGCTTTTCAGCCTAAAGAAGAAGAAAGTGGTGTTTTCCTTCCCTCACCCCATAGCCTTGCACTTTGAGAAACTTCATGGGATGCATTACATGGACAAAATGCTATCTGGTATGTGGAGACTTGGATCTTCCAACAGCTGAGATCCTCTGTAACATCCCCTGATGAAAATATTAATAAATTGTGGGCATCAGTCTTTTTCTCCCCATCTTGCAGGCTTATGTGTTGAACAGGCTGCTCAGGTGCCCCCCACGGGCAAAGCAACTCAGCTGAGAATATTACAAGGCTGAGTTTGTGGCACTCAGGTTCCTGTCTGTGTCTCGTCTTAAGATGGAAACTTTTAATGTGGTCACAGAAATTTACATTGAGTCCACCTCCTCTGACTTTTAAAAGGTTTACTTAGATCATAAGACAGCTGTAGGGTAGTATTGGGCCTCAAGACACTATTCACCCTTGCTTACTTGTAGAACTGAGACTGGAAGATAATTCTGTTTAAGCTCTGTTTTTTGTGTAGCTCGGATTTCCCTTTGGTCCCTGCTTCATTTAGACCAGCAAATATGTGATCAGTAACAGCATGGACATAACACCTCAGTTTCAAGATGAATAACTCATGTTATTCACTGAATCCCAGCATATTGTTTTGTCGAGTTCCTAACTGAAAGTTTCCAAGTCTGGGTTGGTTTTTCTCAGAGCAATTAGAATCTCTGGGATTCTAATGTCGTTCTAGTACCTTCCTTACTGTATACACTTACTTACACTGGAATAAAATTGATACAAGCAAAATTATTAAAGTTACAATTCAAATGAGAAAATTGGAAAGTTGTTTCTGCAGTGTTTATAATTTCATTTTATTTGCCTGGTGTGCAGATGCAGTGAAATTATTGCTGAAAGTTTAAAATGTGCTGCTCATACTTCATGACAGTTTACTGAACTTGTGTAATATTAAGATCTCTTCCTCAGAAAATGTTTAAAATTAAATTTAACCGGTTTAATAGATACTTGTTTGCTGCTAGAATAACTGTTTTTTAAAAAGGCATACATGTCCTGGTTGCTCTCCCAGTGAGCTTATGGGAGTGTGCAAAGAACGAATGTTAATGTTAGTTTAAATATTCTTGGCAGTGAGAATCCAGATATTTCTATTCTAATATAATCATAAAGCTGTGAAAATATAAAAAATTACAATGCACTATCAAATCAAGAACTATTGAAATAATACCATAAAAGCTGGAATTCAGGTGAGACAGTGTTCATAGTTACCAGATGTTTCTATTCACTACCAATGCTCCCAGAGGGGAGTCCACTTGTACAAGATGGAGGCTGTCAGCTTAATTTGTGTAGCTGTGAGGAATAAAGACTCACCCATACCAATTTTGTTCTGATGACCTTAAAAGGAGATGGCTCAGTATTCCCTTACCATTTCTCTGAACCACCTAAATGCACTTAAAGTTTTTCTAACATACTTTAAAATGATAAATATGAATGAGGTCAATACAATAAAAAAAGATAAATAAAATCAGGACCTATTCTGCCTCTGACAGGGTGAGCTGAGTAACTCCTAGTCTTCAGTCCTTAACTAGCCAGAACCACTGTCCAGCTTTTGTGCAGGAGGAGACAGTATGTAATTCAAAAGCTTTACTTTCAAGACTTAGTGAAAATTGATTTCAAAAGTAGTGGAAAAATCATTAAACAACATCAATGTTGTATGAAAAATCATAAAACAACACATACATGCTAAACGCAGCCATCTATCAATTTACATGGAATTCAGCCTATCGTCTCTCCCACAGAGAAGTAGATTTTGTCTATTTCCAGTTCTATGGACAAAGAAATAGAATAATTATTTATCAAAGGATAAGTCTCTTTATAAAATATTCTATTTCAATATTTTAAAGCTCTCCCCATATTGAATCCAATGTTTTTTCCTGATCTTTCCACTATGGTACAGTTTTTCTCTCTCTTACCGTGTTTCTTTGCTGCCCACATTTCTTGGAAAGAAGAGACAGGCTACCAAAATGACCCATACTCTCTGCCCCTGGTGTTATATGGCAGCAAAAGGGGACTTGTTCTCCTGTGATACTCCTGGGAGGTGTTCAGTAAATAAGAGAGCTGCTTCAGGTTTGATGAAACGATGCTTGAGCAGCTGCGACTTTGAAAGAGTAGCTTAAGTTCAGATGTACTATCTATATACCTTGCCGTCAAAACAGGTAAATGCACATGTCCTCAGAAAAGGAAGCTGCTGTTTGTTTCCAGTAAATGTGTGCTGTTCAACTAATAAACAAAACATCAGATTTTACCAAATGTTCAAAAAGTTCAAGCCCACAAAATGCTTCTGCCCTTGAACATAAAGCTGCTTAATAACTTTGGGGTCTTCTCAGCACTCAGGTAAACAGAATGTTTTGAGCACATACAAACAAAACAAGTGTGGTAATGACCTGTGGTGTAAAATGAGTTATTTTGTGTCTCTAGTATTATAAACATTAATGGTTTAATATATATTCTATCTCCAGACAGTTAAATTAATCCTCTCAGCAGATGCAATATAAATTTAGAATGTATTTTCCAAATGATTTTGCCTACTTCTGATCTCCTTTAGCATATAATGTGCTGTAGCTCTAAGAAAATGAATGCTTACAAGTGTAAATGTTTATATGAGTCAGCAAAACTGTCATAAAGTTGATGACACCTTGTGTGCCCAAGGGAGCTGACATTCACTGCTTAATGAAAAAAATAAAAATCTGATGTTCAGGCTGACTATATTGCTATAGACTAATGTGCCAATAAGTCTATTTGAAAACATCATCTTGTGCTTGCATAGCAATTTGTGTAACTCAGACTGTAAGAAAGAACAAATATGAACATTACCCATTAAAGACACAAGTCAAGAATAACCAAACTGAAGTAAAAATACTGTCATTTCAGCTAGTATTAGCTAATCTGCTTTAGTCTTTTCTAGGTCTCTTAGGCAGCTTTTTTAGTTTTACTTCTTTATCTTGAAAATTTCCTGTTATATAGCAAGCACAGTCTGTGTCTTCATACCATACCTGTGCCTGTGTATTGCACCTCTCTTGGCATTATTTTTCTTTTCTTCCACCAAATCTCAAAGGAGAAATTAAGGCACAGTAATGAACAAAGAAAAAAAAGTAATTGCAGAGGTATATTGTTAGATGTGTTCTTTCCGTGGATGTCAGTGGGATTTCAACATTTTCCTCTTGGTGCAGATATTGAGACATGAAATTTTCAAATTAAAGGTATTTATCAAATTAAGCCATTATTTTTGCAATGAACGTAATTAAGGAATAGCTCTAGAAACTGCTGTGTTCTAAGTAACTGGCTCAGCATGGTAAAGAATAAAGATGAATCTTCTAAATGTTTCCAACATAAAAGCAGCAGTAATGAGCAACTTTGATGGGAGGAATGAGAAAATAAACATAGACTCAAAGGTAGGGAGATGGATGATGTCTAAGCAATACTGCAGACTGCTGTGAATTGATGTGACCAATTTTTCATACAATGTCAGCAACAAAAACTTGTTCTTTTTTCATCCAGTGGAACATTATTAATTTTAAAAGTCATGCTTAGTAATGTCACATTTAGTAAAAGTCATGTTTAGTAAAACAAGCAAAGAAATCCCATCAAGTTAAAAAATGCATGTGTGATTTGCTTTTAGGAGATGTATTTCATCTAAAAAAGTCTAGATTAACAAGTGTTTTTATATATCAAGAAAATTATATTTTTTAATTCCCAAGTACACTGTCTCCTTTCGGCTTGTCTCAGTATTCAAACAGTCCTCTAATGGTTTACTTAAACTTGTACAAATCCTCTTACTCAGTTGCTTTTTGGGGAGTGACTAGCTCAGACTAAATGTCGGATGAGATGCTGTGAGAAGGCAGTGAAGATCTGTGCTGTGCTTCCATGTAGATGAGGTTGTCCTGCCAGGCAGCTTGGACGACAGAAAATTTTGGAGACTTCCCTTGAGACATCATGAAAAAATAGTGGAACTGTGAATTGTCTCATAACAGAAAGTTTATATTTTGCTGAATGATATAAGGAAGTTCAGCTTAGCTTGGTTGAAAACTACTGTATTCAACTTTTCAAGGGAAAAGATTCTGATTTTGGATGAAAAATTAATCCTTAAGTAATACGCTATGAGGTTTTTGGCTTTTTTAAAAAAAATTTTGTTTCAGAGATGCTGTTTGTCAACAGCTCAAAATTCAGCATTTATTACAAGTGCAAGAGAGTTCATGAACAAAGGCATAATCTTAGCTGGACTTGATAATTTGCACTAACCATGATAGTCTATGGACAAAAGCCAGAGCCAGAATGTAGATGGAGGTAACAGTTTATTAGTAACTCATGTAGCCAGTAAGATTTAAAAAGCTTTGGGCACACAAATGCTTTCTCAGATCTTCAAAGGAAAACAGTGAGAGGATGCAAGGGTAATTTTGCCATAAAAGAGGATGTTGGTAACAATGAAGCTGATGATGGACTATTTTAAAAGACAGAAGCAGCTAAAGCTCGAACTTCGTGAAGGTGCTCATAGTAGGCTGGTTGCTTCTGCTGCTGTTTTGCATGGGTAGCAGAAAGTGGCCTTTGTGCTCACTTTTTATGCAAAGGCCAGTGAACTTTTGAATTCTCAGCCTCTATCTGTGCTGCTAAATAAAAGAGAGAGTTACTTCAAATACTGCTCTACTTATGATTCAGACTGGTTATGCTTCCTACATGCACCCCTAAATGTTTTGTTCTGTGCTGGCTGGCTCTTTCTGAGATGTCTTTTGGGTATGGCTCAGAGGACAGAAGATACCATGCCTAACTGTAGTATTGGCTTTGGCTGCCACCACATATGCCTCCATTGCTCCCTCAGCAGGCTTTACCTTCCCAAATCTCTGAGGTGTCTGTGCGGCACATTGCCAGACATGTCCCATAGTTCCATGCTGCAAAGCATGTCTGTGACAGGCTGTAACACAGCCTTATTTCAGACACTTTGGAATGAGAAAGCTCCCCTATCCCCACAACAGGTGCATCTCTGGGCCATAAATAGGGCTGTGGCCCTATGGTGTCAACCCAGATGTGTCCACAGAAGAGTGGCAGGAATAGCAAACATGCTGTAAATTCATGTCCTTTGTGATGCATGATGGCTTTCTATGTAGGAAACCCACTTATATAGCAGCACTCAAAGTTGTGGCTATAAATGAACCCTAAGCCTTCCTATCATACCTGTTTTTGGAAACAAATGCATTTGCTAGAGTGAATAATTTTTAGTCTGTGTGTTGTTGACTAATTGTTTGCTTAATTATTCTTTTTCAGTGTTTTGTGTTCCATGATGAAGTAATCTTTTAGTTACCTTCTCTCTGTTGAAGAACAAGAAAATCTGGAATAATTACTTCTACAATTAAGTTTTGAAGAATAATCTTGTAGAAAATAATGAATTGTTATTTTTTTCCCAGCTATTGTCTGCAATTATGACCACAGATAACCTTTTCTTGCAGATTTCAACTGTGAAAATATAAATCAGGTCTTTGTCATTTAACAAGCTCTAAAACCCCTGCTATTTAAGTTGTGTAGCCTTCACATCACATATTAGAAATGCAATGAAATACAATCTTGTAAGTCTGAAAGATCACAACAAACATTTAACTCTCATCAACAAAAATCAGTGTGCTCAGCTTTAGTTTAGACCCAGTCTAAAATGCAAATGGTATTTATCTCCTTCAAGGGCCAGATAAATTAGCTTTTTCTAGACAAATACACAGCTTTGAAAGACGTACAGTACACGGCTAGTCTGTCAAAGGTACAGAGAATTTTAAGCAGTTTGACATTATCATAACTGTATTAAGCTATGTTTGGTTTTATCATGTCGTGTTCTTTGACATTCTGCTTTGTGTGTGTATGCTGCCTGTCAATCACAGAGTCAGCATGTCATGAGGGAACTTCACTGCAGGAATGGTGCAGCTTGGAGAATTCAGATGAGTTTAAGGAAAAGGAGCAAGGAACGCTTGACAGCTGCCAAGAGAATTTTCGAGGTGAATCTCAATCTCATTAGGTGTATGGTTAAAATCATGAATAGAGATGGGATGACAGAGAAAAAGGCTCTGACATGCTTACAAAAACTCCTTGTACTGGATATGTTTTTAGTTTGTGTTTTTTTTTAAATTTCTCTACAGTTTTTCACTGGTGAGAAGCTTAGTGCAATGATTGAGTAGCTAAGAGTAACATTTTCTTTTTAAAGTTAAAAACATAGTTCCTGAATAATTTAAAGGATGCATGTATATCTATGTAATATATACTGAACACGGGGAAAACTAAAACAGGATGAATTCGGCTAAACTTCCTTTTGTGGACAACTTGTGGCAAATTCGTCCTGTGGTGTGACTTGACTGTGGACCCACACCAGTCTGGTGGTTCCAGAGCTTCCTTCCAAAATGCTACTGCATTTTGCTTAACATTTTATCAAAACAGATACCTATCTGCCTTCTTACCTGTTTGAAACTCTTCCTGGCTTGTTGGATGCTGCTATCACTGTATCCATAGGAGTAAATCAAGTGGTGACAGGGAATGTTCATGGGGTGTGGAAGGTAACCAGCTATGCTGGTGACATCTCATGGTGTTTCATGGGGTGGTTTTGCCCTTCCCAACCATCTCTCAGCCCATGCTGGGGTCCTGTTCAGGTGTTAGCAAAAGGGACCAGTCCTAACAGGCAGTCTCGATACAGCTATCCTGTTTGGGAATGGAAAGGAATTTAGTTGTATGGACATGGACTGGTCCACGGCATTCAGTTTTGGTGTCATATGTCATTGGTATATATTTAATTTACTTTTATGTTCATATCAAGTTTTTCTAAACCTACTGCTAAGTGGCTGCTCTGACTCCTTCAGTTGCTTCTCCTCAGCTTTGGGGATCAAAGCGTGACTCTTGTTCCCAATTCAGAGGAACAGAGAAGAGGAATACAAGATATAGCCACATTTCACAATTATCTATAGTGCAAGTGATGATAGTTTCTCCAGCACAGTTTCTCTCACAATCTGGTAGTTTAGAAGCATTTAAAATTTACTGAGGATTGGAATGAACCTTTGGCTCAGTCCTTCGTCTAACTTCACAGTGATCACAGTAATATGGACATCGCTTTGCCCTGGTGTAAATGGTTCCTGTAAGTTACTTCTCCAGACCTTTGAAAAGGAAAGAGATGGAAATTAGAATGTAACTGTAAAAGATGTACAGAGGTATTTTCAAGGTTAATACTAGAGGCAAGAACAAATTCTGATGTGGTTTATTCGGTCATAGAAAAATCATAATTTATCTCCAAGATGGTACTAAAGCTGGGAGGTAAATACTTTGATGGAAACACATTTGTGGGAAAACAAAGCTCTGGCAAATTAAAATCTTTGTGAAACACATCAAAATACCAGATTTTTGGTTTTGGAAAATTCAAACAAACAAATATTCATGCAGCGTTGTACCAATCTCTATTCACTCTTTACAGAATTAATTTTTTAAAAATTTTGATGTGACTTTTATTGCAAATTCTTTCTCTGTTTTATTATTTTGTACTTAAATGTGGTAATTTAAACCAGACAGATTGAAATCTTTAAATTCCCCCAGTCACAGAACTTCAGTCTTCAGTGGGGCATAATTCAACCCCAAAGGAAGACCGAAAGAAAGATTTTTCTCCTAGGTACTGCAAGTTCTTTTATTTCCCTCATCACACAAAGACTATGAACAGTGAAGCTTTTTTTTGGTGAAAAATACTGTTCTTATTTCTTCCCCCTTAGGACCGAAGGCATATTGCAAAGGCTATTTCTGTTCCATTTGATATGCAGATGCAAATAAGCAGGTTTGAACTCCCAGCTTGGAGCAGGCTTAGGTCCTTTCTTGTTGGGTGATATACCTGGGAGCTTTCCGAAAAAGGAAGAGATTTTATTGGTAGTGAAAGACAGCTGGCTACAGAAGAGTTACTTCAAAAAAGTGAAAGCAGAACTGAGCTCAAGAATGATTCATTTTAATCAGACTAGTGTCGCTTTAACAAAGCATACTGACTCTTTGCTAGTTTTGTGATATTTAATTAAATTTGGAAGGTTAGATAGGAAAGATATGTTTTCAAATTAGCTTTTACCGTACTAAAATTTCATTGTAAGTTTTAGGCAGTTCTTTAGAGTACATGCTGTTAAGCACTATCTGGTAATTTTATTTCCCGATATACTTGCTACCTATCTGAACCCAAACCAGGATATTTTTATTTTAAATTCTTACCTTGTGATCACCACTGATTTATGTCATATTGTAGCAGGTGAAAATCAGCAAAGCAACTGGGGTTGATGGAATTCCACCTGAAGTCTGGAAACATGGGGGCCTTGCACTCCATGCTAAATTTCACGAGTTTTTACTACGCTGTTGGGAACTAGGCGAACTACCATCAGACCTTCGAGATGCAGTCATCATCACCCTATATAAGAAGAAAGGAGTTAAATCAGACTGTTCAAATTACCGTGGTATTACTCTCCTCTCCATTGCTGGCAAAATCTTGGCAAGAATACTCCCGAACAGACTAATACCCGGTATAGCAGAAGGAATTCTACCTGAAAGTCAGTGTGGTTTCAGAGCCAACAGAAGTACCACAGACATGGTGTTTGTTGTTAGACAACTGCAAGAGAAGTGTAGGGAACAGAACAAAGGTCTCTATGTAACCTTTGTCGACCTCACCAAGGCTTTCGATACTGTGAGCAGGAAAGGTCTTTGGCAGATTTTTGAACGCTTAGGTTCTCCCCCCAAGTTCCTCAAAATGATCATCTCACTTCATGAGGATCAATACGGCCAAGTCAGATATGGCAATGCACTTTCTGAGCCCTTTCTAATAACTAATGGAGTGAAACAAGGCTGTGTTCTCGCACCAACCCTATTCAGTCTTTTTCAGCATGATGCTCCAAAGGGCCACGGCAGACCTCGATGATCAGGATGGTATCTACATTTGATACTGTACTGATGGAAGCCTCTTCAACCTAAGGTGACTGAAGGCCCACACCAAGACCTTAAATCATCTTGTCCGGGAGCTGCTTTATGCTGATGACACCGCCCTTGTTACCCACACAGAAGCAGCCCTGCAGGTTTAACATCTGCTTTGCAGACTCTGCTGAGCTCTTTGGGCTGGAAGTCAGCTTAAAGAAGACAGAAGTTCTCTATCAACTGGCACCTCAGGAAGTCTTCCATCATCTCCATATCACCATTGGCCAATCAGAGCTCAAATCAGTCCAGCAGTTTAATTACCTAGGCAGCCTCATCTCCTCGGATGGTAAGATTGACGGAGAGATAGACAACAGGTTAGCAAAGGCGTATAGTGCCCTTGGAAAGCTTCATAAAAGAGTTTGGCGAAATAAACACTTGAAGAAAAGTGCAAAGATCAGTGTTTACAAAGCCTAGTGCTGTCTACTCTCTTATATGGATCTGAATCGTGGGTCATCTACCGCCACCACCTGCGTCTCCTAGAACACTTCCATCAACGCTGCCTCCGTACAATCCTAAACATCCATTGGTCAGATTATGTGACTAACACGTCTGTTCTAGAACAAGCAGCAATCACAAGTATTGAGGCCATGTTACTGAGAACACAGCTGTGTTGGGCAGGGAACGTCTTAAGGATGAAGGACCACTGCCTCCCTAAAATCCTGCTTTATGGTGAACTTGCCACTGGCTGCCACATGAGAGGAGTCCCGAAGAGAAGATACAAGGACTTCCTGAAACAACCTCTCAGCCTTGGGCATATTGATCAACGTAACTGGTCTACTCTGGCCTCCAATCGGGAGGCCTGGAGACACACCATCTATAACGCTGCTGATGCTTTTGAGAAAGCACGCAGGATCACTCTTGAGGAGAAAAGACAACGCAGAAAGAATCGTGCCTGGCAGAATATACCACCTAAGGAGTCTTTCTGTTGTGCCTTTTGCAACCAGTCGTGCCTATCTCGTATTGGCCTTTTTAGCCACCAATGCGCTTGTAACAAAAGTGGGTAGAGCCCTTCCCAAATCTTCGTTCACGAAGCCTAGCCATGATGATGTCATATTGTATATTTAACACCTGCAGAATATAATCTGAATCAATGTGACTTTTGCATGATGTAAGGCAGGGTTTTCCTTTTTCTCCTAACACAAGTTTCAGCAGGGATTACCATGACTCATAAGGCTTTTGAAAAACTCAGGCACAAAGCTAAAACAATGGTACTGCTTTTCTTCCACCTGGGAGAAAACTGGCCCAGAATTCTGAATTTATTTCTGAGTTCTTGGGTATGGTATATCTATTGTTTTAAAATTGCTAAAAGTGAAGAGAGAATAGGAACTTGTTGTAAGATCAGTGGGGCTGGTGTTTCCAAAATGATGGCATATTACCTTCTAAAATAACTCTTTTCATTCAAATCTTGTTTTGTTTCAGACCAAAATCTTTTGAAGACAGATTTGGAAGCTTACTACCTTCTTCTTATGTAGACCCAAATCTATATAATATTATTCGTAGTATTATGCTGGAACAAGGAGTAGCCATTCACAAATATTTGACTTGGAAGAAAGGTTACAAAGGAAAGGAACTAGAGGGTTTTACACACTGACAAGGTAGCTCTCTTCATCCAAAGACAGATATAGCAATCTTTATCCTTCATCCTAAAATCATCTTCCTGTATTGAGAGGTATAAAATTAACTTGTTTAAGTTTACTCATACTCTGGATATAGCTCCTGTTAATGCTGATGAGAAATATACTGAACTTACTGAGGATGAAGTTACTTAATTCTCCAAAGCAGCTTATATTTCTTTTTCATGGCTATGATCATTTCCTTCCTCTACCGTAATTATATTCCACACTATATAGATCTCAGCATTTTATCTTGGAGTTATTCTCCAGAATAAAATTCTCAATAACTCTTTTCCAGAAGTACTTCTGTGATCATGTCAGGAAATTTACATTCATTTCAAAAATGAAAAAAAAGAAAAAAATAATTTTAATTATTTTTTAAACAATTCTATATTTTCCCTTTCCTTTTGACATTATTCATCTGTGTTAAAATTTTGAAAAATACAATTTCATACTCATAACTGATTTTGTTATTATCTCAGTTGACTATCATACCTAACTTTAACATTTTTGAATTTTTGGATAGCATTTTTCAGGCAGGAGTTTAACAATTAGACATTTTAAACAAAGCAGTAGTAAACCCAGGCAATTGCAAGAGACAAAGAACACATTTATGTTCCCTTGAGCTGAAGATACTTAAAGCCAATCTACTACTGAGTTTCTTGTAATGCAATAAAAATTTTAGTATTACACAAGCCTGATTTTCTAAGAATCTTTACAATTTTAATCTGTTTAAAATTATACAAATGTCCATAAAAACATTTCTTTACTTTATGCTCCTTGTGACATTTAGGCAATATTTAGGCCTTTTTTCAGCACCGGTGAGTTTATTGAAAATAATGCTGTGCACCAGCTTTTGTGAGAGATGCAAGCCCCCTGGGCTTAAAAAATATCTTCACTGAAGCAATCCAAAGTAACCCAGAAACGTGGAAGCACTGCTTAGCTCATTTGCTTGTGAATCTTTCTTCTCTAGAGCAGTAAATGCGTAGACAAGACAGCACGTTTTTGGTACAGGAGCTTTTCACAGGACCTGTCTGGGAGGTTCTTGGGTGTCCCATCACTGCACTGGCAACAACACAGTGCAGTCTCCTCTAGTATTCTGACTGCTATCTGTACGCAAAACATCACAGATAAAGATTCTCTTGCCAGGTAGGGTGAGTGTTTAGTCAGCTTGCTTTTCTTCCTTGCTGTTCAGTCTGCAACACTGGTAACCTTCATGACTTCTACTGCACTTTAAAATACTTGCCATTTTTACCTGGAATTGTACCTCATGGTATCTTGTGATATGGAAGAAATCAAGTTTCTGCTAATGAATCCCAGAAATCAGAAGAAAAAAACAACAAAACTTACCATATGTTTAGCCTTTTGAGGAAGAGAAACATGCAGTCTCTTCTGACCACTGAGAATGTTTTCTTGATGACTTCCTCAGCCTAATCCAGCATCTTGGATGTTGCTGAAAGATACAGCACGACACAAGAAGCTTACAGAGAGCTTGGTTCCCAATAAGTTTTTGTAAAATAAAAACAGGTGAAGTCTGAGTAAAAAAGTGATGAGTCAGGCCCATATCTAGACTTTTCGGACTGACTGCAGCACTCCAGACAACCTGTGTAATGTGAGTCCCTGCAGCAGATCTCTCAGCATGCTGAGGGTGGCTGGACTGCCTAATGCATCCCAAATGAAAAGGCAGATTGCCTGTCAGCAAAACACATGCACTGCCAATAGGGAAGATATTTTATAGCTAGTGGTGGACCTAGCTGTTCCAGAGAAGGTTGCTCCTGTGGAGATGGGGTTACTGAACTATCCACGAGTATTGTTGTTGCTTACACTATGTAGTCATCAAGCCAAGAAATAATAGCTGTTTTGAGACTTCTGCCTCATAAATCCTCTCTGCTTGTCTCCTTTCTACGTAAATCCAGGAAGGACTTTTTTTTGCTTTGCTTTAATGCTGATACATTTCAATCACATGGGGCCCTGATTGTGTCTCAAGTCACTGGAAACTGCAATAATGTAAATGCAGATGTTTTTAGTAGTATTTCTATTCATTAGAGACTAAAACATATCTGTAAACCCACATAATGTATTGTTTTAAGTCAGAATTATGTTAGAGGAATCCAATGTTGTCTAAAGCTTCTAGAAAGCACAGAATTCTGTATTTTCTTATATTTAGTAGTCTAATGGGATTTCTTGAGTGTTTGAAGTTAAATGGGTCTGGGATGATTTCTTAAGTAAACACAGTCTTTACCTTGGGATTGAAATTAGTTTTTTAGAGGCTATAATATTAGGACTATGGTATTGACACTGACAATTAAGATAAGCGGCATCCTTTGCCTAGAAATTTAATGAAAAGAATTGCTATGATCTATTTCAAAATTACGGTATGATCACTTCTTTTCATTCTTTATAACCATCACATGGCATATTTTTCCAGAGGTGCTACCTAATTATGTTGTAATTAAATGTGATTCATCAAACAGAACTGAAGACAAAACTGGTAATCAGTAAATTTTTCCATTCACAGAATCTGTAAAATAGGTGTATCTTGTAATTAGTTTACTGATGTTTACTTTGGAACAAGTAAATCAAAATTATAATAATTTTCTTCTCCTCATCTAGTAGAATATTTTATCATATATATGCAGCACGTAACAATGGCTTTTATGGGTGGGACTACCAGACATTATCAGCGTAGCCACAATAATAATAATTATTCAGAGGATTTAAAAATATAGCCTCATACTGAAGGTAATGAATAAGATTATGTTTTAAGTCTAAAGGCAGTATAAGAAGTTTATTTCTGTTTGTACACACTAAGCATAACTGAAACATCATAGAATCATAGAATGTTTTGGGTTGGATTGGAAGGGACTTTAAAGATCAGTTCCAACTTGCCTACTGTGGGCAGGGAACCTTTAACTAGGCCAGGTAGAGCCTAGAGCTCCATCCAACCTGGCCTTGCAGGTCGCAGTTGCAGTCAATTTTTTTTTTTTTGGTGTTGATTAAGTTGACTTTTCTATGTAAAGTTGAGTAGATACCAAATACTGCCTGACACAGGACATTGATTAAAAACGTACCATCTTGGGAACACTTATGGGCTTCAGCTGTCTTTCTGCTAGAAGGATTTGACTGTGCTTTAATTTCACTGGCTACAATTACTCAGCTTTTGGGAAATAAGGAAAATGCGTTGGTTTGTTTCCTTGGGTGCTCAGTTGCAGAAGTCTGAACAGATTAAAAGTCTGTGTGCTGTACACACCAAGCTCTAGTTTTGGCCCAGTGCTCTGCTGATATAGAAAAGAAAGAGGGTCTGTCTGTCACTACTGTTATGGGGATGTTCCTGGCACATGGGAGTATGGCACACACACACACACACACACCTGCAGAGTAGGTGGGCTGTGGGTCTGCAGGCTCCTCCTACAGGGACCAATAAAAGGCACACGCTGGGATGTTTAGTCACATACCACAGCTATAACGTGGAACCTTCTGGCATGTTCTGGTGGAAGAATAACCCTTGGGCTTAGAGCACTCTTGGAAATAGCTATCACATTTCTCTTCCCAAGGGAAGACCAAAGACAGAGTGAATGTCTGAGAGTGGTACGTGGACCCTGGCTCCTTCCCGTCCTCATGCCTGACACCAATTGAGGGCAGCAGAGCCTCACCAGAAAAAAGTAAAACTTAGTTCTCTTGATCTGAAGTACTGATTGCTGGGAGTATATTTAGCCTAATCAACCTTAAAGCAGGTAATGATGAGCCATCCTATTTATTTATTGCTTTCTACTAGAAAATAAATTTGTTTTCCTTCTGAGTACAGATCCAAACCCATTCTATTTCCGTCACTCACTCTGCTCCCTTACATTTATCCACCCACACAATCTATTTGAAGCTACAACCATTTGTAGGACTCTCCTTATCTTCCCAGACTTTGCAAAGGCTGGAGGAACAAAATATCTTAAGTAAGCGTTGTTTAAGGTCTCCTTTTTTCCTATTCATTTGTTTAAAGAACATGTGGCTGAAATCTAACTTTTGCTCTTTTACAGCTGTTTCTTCTCTTTTAGTAGCAATGAATCTTTCATTTTTTGGCAAGCTATTTCCAAAACAACCCATTATGATACGACAGAAAATTATAGTTTAAGAGAGGAGGAAAGAGAAGGAGCAGATGATATCTCATAACCCCACAAACAATCCAGTTGTCATGAGAAGTATGCCTATTAATAGCTATAAAGAAGAAGGAAAACAGGTACCATTTGCAACTCTAAAAGGATGGTTTCTAAGTTGAAGATTTTCCTAAGGACTTTGAGCTGCTTTTTGATAGTGATAAGCCACTATCAGTTCTGAAAAATGCCTGGCAATAGGCACTGAAGCAGAAAATATAGCATAGGCAGACAGGAACACTCTTGAAACTTAATCACATGCAAATTGGAGATTAGGAGATTACAACTGCCTTCAGTGTACGTGAGGAATATGGTGTAATGCCTTCCTGTATCTTCAATATTAATTCCACATTAATTTCTTAGTGTGAATCATTCTTAAAAAGAAGGCCTCAGAATTGGGAAAATAAACCAAAGAAGCCTCAACTTCTCTGCTACCGAGATCCACAGAACCATTTACAAAGTTAGGGGTTTTGTTACATACACATCTTCCACTTAGAGGAGGTGTGCTGTAGGAAGTTAAAATGTATTTCCAAAGGTGACTTGCATAGTAGGGTCTAGAAGAGCTTGCAAGACTTTGGGGGCTATGATTGAAGTGGGATGTGCTGTGCATCCAGCTGCCCAGGTACGAAACTGATGCGCTTGCTCTGTCTGGGACTGGATGATCATGCCCTTGCCATCATCTTTAGTGATGAGCTGTTCCTCCCTAGCCTGATACCTATTTAGGGACAGAAGTAAAAATAAAGTATTGTATTTGCAAGGAATTCACTTCCTTTATTTTATGATTAGCATGCATGGAAGAGAGTTGATGAATACTAGTACAAGTATGGACTGCAGAGGTGCACAGCATCATGTGGACTCTCTTTTATAATGTTATCTCTGCCATGGATTCACAGGGATACAGACCTTTAACCAGAAAGAACCATGATGATAAATGATCTGTCGTACAATTTTCAAAAAAATGCTTCACTTCTTTGTGCCCTCTTTGCTCATCTGTGACATCGTGGTAATCAGAGGCTAAGTTCAACTTACATTTTTCAAGGAAATCTGCTGGAGCTATTACAGAGGAGGCCAGTAATATGATCACAGGGCTGAAGCACCTCTCCTATGAGGAAAAGGCTAAGAGAATTGGGATTGTTCAGCCTGGAGAAGAGAACGGTTCAGTGTGACATTCTAGCAGCCTTCCACTACCTGAGGGGGGGTCTATAGGAGAGCTGGAGAGGGACTTTTACAAGGGCCTGTAGTTATAGGACAAGGGGAAATGACCTTAGGCTGAAAGAGATTTAGATTAGATATTAGGAAGACATTCTTTACTGTGAGGGTGATGAGGCACTGGAACAGGTTGCCCAGAGAAGATGTGCCTGCCACATCCTTGGAATTGTTCAAGGTCAGGCTGGATGGGACCCTGAGCAACTTGGTCTAGTGAAGGGTGACTCTGCCCATGGCAGGGAGGTTGGAACAAGATGATCTTTAAGGTCCCTTTCAACACAAACCATTCTATGAGTCTGTGGTTCTTGGACTCAATAATCCTTGTGGGTCCCTTCCAACTCAGCATATTCTGTGATTCTGTGATTCATATCCCCGAATGCGGTGAGATGGATTTCTTTAATTTTTACTTGCTGTAAATATGAAATAATTAGTGGGCCATAGGTATTTACTGGTTATAATAAGACATTAATCCTTGGTGCCAAATTCAAGGTCATCCTACTTCAAACTTTTAAATGCAGGGACTTTGGCAAGGGCTATAATATTTTAGAGACAAGCAAACTGTACAGACAGCCTTGGCCTGGATACATATTTTTTGTGGAACCTTGGCCATATTATTTAACATCCTCCACATCACAACTCACCATTATTTCAATTTATAATATGAGTTCAGATATTGTTTCTTTCTTGTATCAGGATGAAAAACATTTTTATGTCATAGTGGAACATATGGCTAGATCCTTAGCTCAGGAAAATAAGGAATGTGCCATTGATGATATATGCTAGCTAAACATCTATTTCCTGAGGTAGAAAATATTTATCCATAAAAACAACTTTCTTGATCGCTGCTAAATGTATTCAAGGATTTTTCTACTCCATTTTTTTCTTCCTCTTCAACCAAAATATATATGTAATACTGTACATCCATATTTAGTTTTATAAATTATTATCTGCGAGTTCCAGAAATTTGAAATTTCTGAATTCAGAAACAGACATATTGTCATAAATAGAAAAAAAAAAGGATTCATTTAGTCCAACTGATCATCATTTAGTTGTCAAAGGGAAAGATTCTTATTTATACAGTATCATTTCACTCATGGTTATCAGTATATTGTTTTTCGATTACATGACTAGAACTCGCAGTTGCATGATCACAAAGAGAAGAATTGTAATTATTCTGCCTTTTATGCAAAAAACGAATGCAATGAAGGGATTATGTACAAATTACCAACAGCAGAAATCTGTCAGCTGGATGCAGGAAGTAGCATTCCAGTTTTGTAAACAGTTCACCCGTATGCTAACTGCTAGTCTGACATCAAGGGAGATGAATAGCATTTTCCTCAAGAAACTTTATTCCCTTGAATGAAATCCTGGGAAAAACATTATCTGGGAACTGTATTGGTGGGAAGGAAGATAACCTCCTAAAATAAGCTACTTCCAGGCATTATTTACAAGCAAAAGCTACTCTAGGAGAAATTTCTATTGAAAGACAAAACGATACTGTGGTTATTACAATAGCCATTTCCTTCAGTATATAAAAGGATTGCTTAAAAGGCATCTTCTGAAATACTTTTCCTGGACAAAGAAATGAGTGTGTAGAGTTAAACAGACCTACATTTTCCTCCAAAGTTGTGGACAGAAATGGTGAATATACGCTATTATCTTCATATTGCAAGCACCGGTTCAGCATAAGTGAGGAGTTAAAAAGCTCAAAAATGATATAGCACTTACATCCACTTGGAAATGACAGAAATGTTAAGAAGGAGACTGATAGGAGCCCTCTGCTGATGTAATATAACAAAGCTCCATTGAAATAAGCAGAGCTATTATGATTCAGGCCAGCAGAGGAACTGGTCAATAAGTGCATTCCTTTGAGACTTGAACTTTTCTAAGATTATGGTAATTGTAAGTGCTGTGGATACTTTATTTTTTCCTCAGGACTACATATATATTTATTTCTTCTGCAACCCACTTGGCATCTTACAATATAAAAAAATAGAAAAAAAATCTTAAAACTTTAATCTGTCAGTCCTTTTTTTCAGGGAAAGCTCTCAGCGCTTGTATTTCAGTGAATTTTCAGCCTCATTACAAACCCAAACACTCTGTATGGAAAGGAGCCATTTACTGTGCATATAAATGCACCCTGAAGCTGGTCACTCCTGCTATTGGGCTGGACTGAGTTCACAATTTCATTTTCATGTCTCAGAATGAAGTGGTGCACTGCAGTCTGCCTAACACTCTATCACATGTTGACCTAGTAGGTGTGCTTTTAGCAACCTGCTGTACATTAACAGATTCGGTTCTCCAGGAAAGCGTGTAGCTGTGTGTAATTTAAATGTATTCTTATATCTCAGTTGGAAGTACCTGAATTTTTTTTTATCTTGCTTCTTTTCAAGAAAAAGTGTACAGAAAAGTATCTGGGGCAAAAGGTTTGACACAGAGCCTTATCAATGACAACTATTAATGACAGGACATAATGGTTCTCTATGCCACTGTCCCAATATTGTCTCAGTCAAACATATTCCAATGAATATTGGCCAGTGTAAGGCTCTGTTGGGGGAGATTTAAAACAAAAATTTACATGTGTTGCTTATGTACTCTACATGCTTGTAAAATTCATAGAGTCTCAAACAATCAAATCCTGAGTAACTCAGATTTTGGAAACTTTGTCATGGATAACAAACACTTCTGATTAGACTTTTGTACCTCTGGATGTCACTGTTGTTTTGTAATAATATAAACAATTTTATATGACAAAGCAACAAATGAAAATGGTATAATCTTCACCATATTATGTTAGAAACTACAAGGCTGATCACACTGGCAATGTAAGTTCTATCATTAATTCACTGTAAGGGATGAACTGCTGAATATGTAAAATAGTGCTTAACTTCAGTTTGATATTTGGTGAAAAAAAAAAACCCTACTGACTCCTCTGATGTCCCAAAATGCATTTCTTTGGAAGGACTTAGAGTGGAACATTAGCCTTCATCACCCTGATGTGGTCCTGTCAGAATGTGTTCAGGATAACTATTGATTTATCCAAGTCAGAAGCAATGGTGATATGTATGAGGAGGAGCAGGAGGTGGGTAAGTGCCAAGGACCATGCACCACCATTGCTGCTCATGGCTGCTCCAGAGACCAGTGGAGCTTACTTTTCCCAAGTAAATATGCTATGCAAATGGGACCAAAAAGGAAGGAAGGAAGGGAAAAATCACACCTTTCTTCTTTTATAGTCTCTTGCACAGCAAACAGTTCTACCTTCTGGAAACATATATAAAATTAATGGAGATTTAGTGATTAAGAAGGATATTTTTCCAATTCATAAATTGCTGCAATTGCCTCAGTTATTTACAATGAAATGGGTTGCACTATGTGCAAAAAGTCTTCCTTGGAATAAGGCAGATTTGTCAGAAACTTGTAGGGCAAGTGGGGTGTGGCAAGGAAATAAATAAAAGGGTGTACAATTTTTTAAAAGTCTCTGATCTTTAGGTTTTGTTGACAATTCAATGGATGAGGGTGGATGCCTTTGCTCAGAAATACAAAATATTAAATAAAGATGGAAATAGATCACTTACATGACAAAGCAAGACATATTTCATTTTTTTTTTTAGAATTCTTGATTTTCATTTGATCTAAATCTGAATAGTAAATTTTGCCTGAAAGAGGTCTAGGACATATATCAGGAAACACATTGGCATCCTCTGTTTTGAAGTCAGTAGCCACAGAGTTCATTTTGCATAGTATTTCTTCTTTACAAATGGATCTCATAGGATCCTTCTCTCAGTCAGAGTCACAGTGACTTCCATGAGCAATTGTGTTTTAACCCCACCTGGCAATTATAAGCTACTTGCTCACTCCCCCCTGCCCTGGCCCCCATGATAGAGAGGAAAATTGGAAAAAAGGTAAAACTTGTGGATTGAGATAGAACTGAAAGAAATGAAATATAATAATAATACTGATAATATTATTAATGATAACAATAATAATAGTAATGAAAAGAGAGAGAAGAATAAAACCTAAGAAACACAAGTGGTGCTTAATACAATTGCTCACCACCTGCTGACCAGTGCCCAACCCGTCCCCAGGCTGCAATCAGTGGCTCCCATTCAACTCCCCCCCAGTTTATATACTGAACATGACATTCTATGGTATGGAATATTTCTTTGGTCAGTTCAGCTCAGCTGACCTGACTGTGCTCCCTCCTGGCTTCTTGTGCCCCAGCTCACTGTCAGAGCATAGGAAACTGAAAAGTCCTTGACTTAGAGTAAGCACTGCTCAACATCAACTAAAACATCAGTGTATTATCAACATTATTTTCATCCTAAATCCAAAACACAGCACTGTACCAGATATTAGGAAGAAAATTAACTCTATCCCAGCCAAAACCAGGACAGTAATGAATTAAAGTTGTCAAACTACTTTAGAACTATATTAGTGTGTCTTGGTAGATCCAAAGTACTCTTTGCTATCATACCTCAACTAGACCAGAGCAAACGTATTAAATCACTCATATATGGTGAAGAAGATGCTACTTTTAGACTGTAAATTCCTTTTCCCAGCAGCAGGGTGCGAATGTCACATCATGCTGTGAGGATGGGTTTTCATTCTTTTCTCTATTTTAAGCCTGCAGACAAATATCTTACACATTTCTTTTATGGTTTTAAACTGCTACCATTACAAGGCTGATTAATAGGGTTTTATGAGCTAATTAATATACTTTTATCTATACGAGCTTTTATCTTTATGTGCCTGATTGCTACAGTAATTCTGTAACATTACAGGAA
Source organism: Neopelma chrysocephalum (assembly GCF_003984885.1). Taxonomy (NCBI): domain Eukaryota; kingdom Metazoa; phylum Chordata; class Aves; order Passeriformes; family Pipridae; genus Neopelma; species Neopelma chrysocephalum. The sequence goes on along the minus strand of NW_020897689.1, from coordinate 4,745,647 downwards.
GCTATTTATTTTCAAATTAGCAATGTCATCATGACCTTTTACCACACAGATAAGTCAAGTTTCTGGCCTGCCAGGTACATAGAGGGTAGGTCAAACTGGTCAGTGTTGGCTGTAAATTACAGGCTGATGAGTGAGTGGGATGATCTCCGTTCCTTGATATTGTGGTTTATTCTCCCAAACAAAAGTGATGGAATTCTCAAACACTTGAAAGAAGGACTAAACAGTCAATTTTAAAAGTAGTGATGGCAGTTAGGAATATTAATGAATGTGCTTACTGGGGAGAGCATCTATATGCCTAGGCCAGTCTCTGCTGGTGCCTGTGGCTGTTGGCCCTGGCCACCCAGGGACATTTCCAGTATTCCAGTTGCTCTGTTCAAGATCCTGTGCAGAGTGTGTTTTGAGAGGTCACTGCACCAGGTTGGTGTGAATCTCCATTTCTTATCTGTTGTTCCCCCAGGTCTAGTATCTGTGCTGACTAACTGGGCAAAACACTGAAAGGTCCCAGTGCAAAGAAGCATCACAGATATTTATATTACTGTAGTATATGGGACCTCTGCAGGACATGGGTTAAGCTTTGCTCTTGGTAAGGAACTAACCCACTGTAGGAATCTCTCCCTTCAAGAAACTTAAAATCTCAGCAGTAACAAAAAGAGAGTGGTTAGAGTAGAGCCACAGAAGAAGAAGTTCTGTCTTGTAATGTCTGTGACTTTGGCATTTGTTTGCATTCAAATATATTCAAAGACACTTACAGATGGAATTATTTAGAATTATTAATTTTCTGATCTTTAAACCATCTGGCTTCTCAACTCTGTCTTTCCTTTAAAATGACTGGACATGGTCAATAGCAAGATGCCCATAAAAATATTTGGACTTTAAGAAAATGTGTAATTTTGATGAAAAATTTTATTTTGATTATCTGGAGAAATTTTAGCTTGTATTGGTAACTCAGCTGATTTAAACCACAAAAATAATATTAATTAGAAAAAACAAATATTACAATTATACTACTTATATGAGAAAAACATATTTTTTACTCTATTGTAGTTTCAAAGTTATGGATAAATAACTTTAAAAGAATTCCTTAAATTTGTTTCACAAGCAGTTTTGATTTGGATTCCTCAAAAGTACATAGAGTCTGATTTCTGCTAGGGTTGGAACTGATCTGACTTCCTTCCATCAATGTTAAAATACCAAGTTCTGGACTGTTACTCAAAAGGATTAAAAACTCTGGTGTGTCTAGGGGAAAACATTCACAAAAGGATGGAAATGAATTATGTGGTATTTGTGTAACTATCATACATGCTTTCAAAGGATTTCTGTTGTTATTCAAGATTAGTTGAGCATAAGTTAATGGACTCTTAAAGTATTACCCAAAGCTTATTATGATAGACTATAGGAGCCTCTTTTTAAAATGTTTTTTAATAATATCAACTACAAGGTCCCTGAAGACATGATATTTCTAGGCTTAGTATTTCTTCATCAAATATTAAAATAGGTCAAGCAATTTGGTTGCATTTCCTTTTCTGTTCATTCTCCTGCTGTAGTGTGCATATCAAGTAGAGTGCATTATGTAGATTTACCAACTGTTGAGTTCTCTGCTTTGTTTCATTATGTTGTTTATTTTGTAATCCATACTGAGAGTGGAAGAACTACAATTACACAGAGGAAACCTGATATTTGCTAATTCCGTAAGTTAAGGTCATCTTCTGTAGCAATGAGAGAATAAATTAATTTATCAGAATTCAATCTTGCAGAGGCAGCTAAGCTGTAATGAAAAGACTGAGATGAGAACAAATGACTCAACAAGGTTCCTAGTTACATGATTAAACTACTAATATCTTACAGTATGAATAACAGTGTATCTCTGTGGATCAAAATGTGTGTTTCCCAGGAAATATGACTTGTCAATTAGAATTTGGCTCAACTAAGTGCCTCAAAATTTTGTTCTTAGTGCCAAGTAGCCAAAGACAACCCCCAAAATGCAAATATTCCTGCCTCACTTTCCATCTGATCAGTTTTCCACACCTCTTGTTTTATTTCTGAGCAGGAACAGAGATGAAGCATCTTTAAATCTTGATCCCATAAATCAGCATTAAGTTCTGTACGAATTTTCACAAACATTAGGCAGGAATCAGACTGAGCAGGTCCTTGCAAACATAGTGAACCATCAATTATAAACTTAGCTTTGGTCAAGTATAAAGGAACGTGACCCTTCAGACTTCTTTGATTTAAAAATTGAAATTACAAAGTAGTGCACAGAAATAAAATGTTTAAGGTGGGTATTTAGAATAGAATTAAAATCTTTTGATGTTTCAAAAATAAAGATGCACATATTTTTTTCATATATTACTCGGCATGGAAAACTGATTCTTAGAGCAGAAATTACAGTGAAGATATGAAAGTGTGTGACTTTAAAAGTTTGTAGTTCACTAGTAACACTGTTAAATGTGTTTTAATACCTTTTATTATACAGTAGCAAAATGCTACTGTCACTGATTCATCAAAAGCAAGATCTGGCAGCAGAACGGCTGCTGGAGAATACATAAGGTTAAGAAATAATTTGGCATGCTTGGTTTTGATTTAAGCAATCTAATATTTAGCAACTTAATAACTTAAGACGGTGACTCTTGTCTTGAAAAATGTTGCTTGTGCAGAGGCTTGTACTGAGCAATGTCCTTGATCCAGGAGCAGAATCCATGAAAGAATATGTCAAGTACAGTTTGAAGTTGGCAGACTAAAATTATCTGTGAGTCTTTGATTTAATTCTGATGACAGAGACAATCTTTTTTCTGGTATTTATCACAAAGCCTGTCAAGTCCTTGTCAAGTAAAAGTAAAATCACGTGTTTCAGTGTGCCCCTTTGCCAATACTGGCATATCATTATCTTGGTTTACCTTTCTTCTGTGTATTTGATTCTGTTTCTAGAAATTTAAAATGCTTATCATTATGATTTCAAAGATGTCTTATTGGTAATTATTTCAAGATGAGCTGCTAGCTATTCTGATTGAATTTCTCAGAGTATCACTTTGAGCAAACTTAGGTTTATTTGTTTTTGTAGCTTGCTGAGGAATAAACTTCATGATTATCCTCTTGTCATTCAAATCAGTCTCAGATTTATTTCCACACCAAGCACTGCGAGACAAAATAACACTCAGTTTTTGAATGGTGACTGTGAGCAGCAAAATAAAAGAATAATTCCTTAGGCAAAGGCTTGACCCAACATCCCTGCAAGTTACTGCAATGTGTCTTTTGACTTGTAGAATTTTGGATCATGGTGTAAGTGTGCAGAGTCAAGGACCCAACAGTTACTACAACTTCATGTCTTTTTATTGCCTTCCTTGTTAATTCTTGGTTGCAAATTATAGCCAAGATTACATATCAAGAACTTTTGTGAAGAATTATAATTTCTCATGTATGTGAAGTATTTTTTCAAAATTCTGTTGGCTCTAAAATAAGTAATGGTTTTAAGATAGAAAAGTGAAAAACATGAATGGTAATAACTGCATCTTCATTTTTTAATCAAATTTTAAATATTCTTAATTTGCAAAACTACTGATGCAAATGAAATTGCCCCATCTCACTGGTTATAATAAACCTACTGTTATGTTACTGCTAAACATATACATTTATCAAGCTTAGATAAATGTGTGCAATTCTTCAAAGGCTTTGTGTAATTGCTTCTAGATTTGTCATCAGCTGTACTTGTCTTTGTGATTGTATCTGTACTTGGTAGGTTTTCATGTTGTAATTGTATGTTAATTGTTTTTGATTGTATCTATGAGGTTTTTATACAGTAATTTTTAATAGCAATTGTCTGATTCAACCTTTGATGGAATTTTTAGTGTTACTTTTACCCAGAATGTACTTACTAACAAGCAATTCACAGAAACCATATATATTAGACTGAAAATTATATTTGTGAATTATAAAGGTAATAATTTATAACTTTCCCCTTCAATTTATTCTGCAAAGAAAAAGTGCTTGAGAAAGGCTGGTAACAGTAGTATGACTCAGTAGCTTTGAGAGTTTTCACAATCTTTCTGCTGGTTTCTCTGGGTAAATTCCCATATGCACTCTAGCTAATGATGTCAACTTTTACAATGTAATCAGGTTCCATTGACATTTTTTTCAAGGCACAAACATAGCATAAGGGCAGAGCCACGGGGAACTGCTGTGGCCAGGCAGGCATTTTCCTGGATACCATTCAGTGGCAGGGACTTTAGTTGTGGGGTGGACATCAGGCACCCTTCTGCTCCAGTTAGCTGCTCCCAGGAGAACCATGCTGTAAACTTGTTCCATCCAGGTAATTTTGGTAGTGAGTATTCTGAATGACTTGTGTTGCCAGAACATCTTGAGACTCCCAGTACAGCCCTGGAGCCACCAGGAATTTTCAAGAGTCTATGTAAGCATGGTCTGGTTGCACAGAAGGACAAATTCTAGGCATATTCCATAAATTCTAGTATATGAAATATAATTTTTTTCAGCTAATGGTTTTTCGTTCCTCCACATATTTCCCCCAAATGGCCCAACGGTAAATGACAAAGGTGGAGGCTCCAAAACAAGTCAGATCTAGTAATTTAGTGACTAAAATTCAGCAATAAACCAGAAAAAAAAATCACTTCAGGCCATTTATGTTAGCAAATTCTGTATGAGTGAACCATGAATAGGTGAGCAGACAAGACCAGATGTGCTATTTAAATGGATTAGGTGGGCCAGTTAACTATTGTTAGGAGTCATTGCAATTCACTTAATTGAATCTGTTCTTTTGGCAGTGATCCCAAAAAGCAGACATTTAATTGCGCAGAATGCCTGTGGTAGACAAGCAATTTCAGACTAAATATGATATACTTGTAATCTATTCTGTGTTTTACTTAAGCATAAACTACCCTTACTCTTTTTTAAAGGTAGGAATAATTCAACAAAACTGATTTTACTGCTTTCCTCCAACCTGTGGAGCGCTCCAGGGTTGCCTGAGAGAGAGCATGAAGAGTAAGATGGCATATGAGAAGGAAGATGTACCACTTTGCCAGGGAAAACTTCAGTGCTTAGTTAAAGTAATAAGTCAGGCTCTTCTACTGAGTCTTGCTTGAATAGAAATGTCTCAAAAGGTTTAATCAAAGAAGTCAGGATTTATAGTTCTGCACAGTTTAGAATATCCTCAAACAAGCTCGTGAAGCTTATCATCACAACGAATTGGAAAGATATGGACTTCCTACATTTCATGGATGCCCAGAGTTCAGTAAAAGGGAAAGAATTAAACATTTGAGTCTTTCAAGAGAGAAGTGAATGCATAATTTAAACCTGTGCTTTCTGAGTTGTTTATTCCTTTAACAGTCTGCCTCCTGCAGACTTCATGAGGTCATTAACCAGTGTCTGTGCAGAGGCTGTGCCCCTTCCCTGATGCTTGTAGCCATTTCATTGAGCTGTGGGAGCTGTAACGGGTCAAATGGGACTCAAAAGAATAAGAACAGGGAGGAAGACATGAGTGAAGTGTGCTATTTTTCTGCCTTCTAGGAAAAGAGGATTCTGAGCCTTGGTCTATTTTTAGGATCGCATCTGTGTTTTACATTCTGATAGCAGACCAGACCAGAAAGCCTTCTGCAGACGCAATATGTATCTGTTCTCTCTGAGCAAGAGGGTCTCGTTGCTTGCTACCCCTACAAGGTGGTTTACCTATCCTGTTGTCTAGTAAAATACTCTTCATGACAGGTTTTGAACTTTGTGGGGCTGAGGAAGGAACAAAATCAGCGTCTCCATTAATCTAAGACATATCTAAACTCCTGACTGCTATGCAAAAGATACATGAGGCTCTAAAAAAATTATTAGGAATAGTAAGCTTTGCTTTCTTTTGGGTCACTAAACCCACAAACAATTTTTTGCTTGGATAAACAGATAAGGAATTGGTATTTTCCATTTGAACTGTGTTTGAAGCATTTATCCCTCCTTTACTTAACTGAAAGAGTCCTAAAAATGAACCAACATGCCATGCAGAGCATTTCTGTGACAAAAGCAGGTCATGTCCATTCATTTGAAGGTCTGGAACTCCACAGAAGTTTGTGCCATGCCAAGTAAAATCCACTCTTTTTCTGGGGATCAGCAAAAGGTTTTCTCATCCTCTGTTATGTATAGATGCCCAAGCTTCCTGCTGTGTTCTGCATTCATAGGTCTCAATGTATTCCTTGGAAAGAGTGATTTTGGACCTGAGGGAAACAGCTTCTCCTTTAAACTTCACATCAGGCAGTGAAGCAAGCATCTCCTTGAAGAGTATATATATATGACTGGTAATGAAAAAAAAAAGGAAAAGAAAAGAAAGGTGTAGGTTAAAAGCTAAGCTAATTTGAGACTCAACATGGGTTTGTGTACCTCTGACAGATTGTGCAAACAGAACTTCATCCAGTAATAAACCTTTCCAAGGAAACTCTGTCCTAAATATCAGAGTGTTTGCTTTCAGTTGTTTGTACTCATTTACTGAGAATAACAAAAAATTTGGCCACTTTAAGTAGCAGCAGTAAATTATATATTGTAGATTCATAGAATCATTTATGTTCGCTGACACTTGATTACTTTATACTAATTGGTTTAGTAAGTACCAATTATATCCCTAAATGGTTTTCTGAATGTTAATGTATCAGCTACATTCCTCATTTTTCTATGTATTTGGTAGTTAGAAAATGAAGCAGTAAGATTTCTCTTTCATACATATTAGCTATCATTACATTCTCTAGTAAAATGGTATTCCAGATGTAATGATATTTGCAAACACATTTAGACTGTTGTTCTCAGTGTTCACATTAAATGTTATCCCATTATATTACTCAAGGCAGAATCAATGTGGCAAAAAAACACGGAGAGAAACCATCGCATGAAGTTATGAACAGAATGTGTTTTATATATTTTCTGTATATAACTTTGGCTGGATAATTAATGGAAGTATAAAGGCTTTATAATGACCTTAGATATTGATATGGCCTAATTCAACTCTGATGCCATTTAGTAAAACATCACATTAGCGATTCCTCAGAACAGAAGTGGTCCCATGGGTGTTACTATAGCTGTTTGGTTGACTGTGTGCTGAAGATTTTTCTGCTGAAGAGTAATATTTTGCTGAAATGAAAAGTCTTGAAGGAATATGTCAAATCCAATGAAAATGTAAGAAATTCAAAGTTTGGTTTTAAACTGACACTTGGAAATTAAATGGCAATCTTCATTTAGTTTTGCATAGACCTTTGCTTCATTTTATCTAAAAATAAAGCAAACTCAAACCAATATTTATGTCAAAAGGTTGATATGAAATGACAATGATTAAGTCTAGACTTCTCATACCCATTTCCTTTTTAACTTCAAGTTCAATACCCAGTGTCCCCCTTGATTGTTTTGGAAAACACTATAAATATTTAACATCCACAAACAGATGAGAAGGCACAGCCTTTAGCTTATGTGGTGGTTTGAAACTCCCAAAGATCCAATTTTTAAGTTCAAGCCCCCCTCCCACAGTCTGTCCCTGTGAGAGGGTTTAGTGATGGTATGGACTTGATATCTTTTTCACTTCATGTGGAGAGTTTTCAGACAAAACACAACCATTCGTTATTGGGGGAAGGGAAAAATATTTACAAAGGTTTATTTACTTACACCTATATATATATATATATATATATATATATATATTTACATTGAATTAAATTCCTCTTTTCCTTCAATAAAAGTCCAAGAAGGAAAGAGAAAAGTCTTTCTGTCACTGCACAGGCCACAGTTCCTTTGTTTCAGTTTTTTGTGGCACTGGTTAGTGTCCTTCATTTTCCTAAGGCAGCAGATATAAGTATGGCAGTCAGGATTTTGGTTCTTACTTTGTGGAAATTCCAACCCCGAGCCCGAGCCTTCAGGGGATTTCCATGTAGATCTTCACTTCTCTTGGGTTAGAACATTGAAGGCAGCTTTCAGTTCAGTCTTACCAAAGCTCTTTTGCTCTGTCTCAGCTTGCCGGCATGATAGAAGCAACAGCAGCAGAGGGCACGGCCACCTCCCCCGTGTTCCATCCTGGCTCAACTCTCAGGAATGACTCTGGGTTTCTCGGCTCCTCTGTCTCACTCTAGCTGCTGCTGCATTTTGGGACTCCCTAAAGGTTTGGAAGTCCACCCTTCCTCTTCAACAGGTCTCTGAGTTTTGGGAAATTAATACAGTCTTACCCCAAACCAGCTCTGTTGAGTTTTCCTCTGTTTCGTTGCCAGCTCTCCCTCCTGCAGGAACATCTCTGCGTCCTTCAGCCGGCTTCATGTTATCTTGTTGCTGCTGGCTATCTTTTTGGCTTTCAGCCATCGCTGTCTCTGTTCAGGACTGCTCCGCTGCCGCTTTCAATGTTTTCTGCTGCTGCTGACAGTAAGGAAATTCTCCCACCTCTTGATTACGGGACCTGGTCCAGCTTTGACACTACACCGGGTCTCTCGTAGCCTCAGCTGGGGCTGTGAGCTCTTGGCCCCCAGAGGGGGCTTGCTGGCCCCCTGCTTCCTCGTGGTTCAGATCATGGCTACCAACCTACTAAAAACTACTTCACCGCCTTCTCTTCCGTTGCTGTGGGTATGTAATTTCCGTAGGGCGCATATGAACCTTTGATTGGTCTAGTATTATCAGTGGGGCAAACCATTACTGCCCCAGAGAAAAGGTTTTTCAAACCACCACACAGGTATTAAAAATCTCTATATATGCCAACACCATGTACCTATTCTGCACATGAAGAAGCAGATGAGGCTAGCTGTAAGTGAACTTGTTTGCTCTCCCTTAGGAGTCTAGCTGCAGTAGAATTGAACACTATGTGAATTAATTTATCCTGCTTTCAGGCTGCTTGGCAGCTTTTGGCACTTCTGCTCCTCTATTTATGGCTGGCCTGAGGATGTACATGCTGCATGACAGTATGCAGCACAGGCATATATCCTTAGTCAGTGTTTAAGCCTGGGAGTGGTTGTTACTCTGAGTTGTCAGCTGGTTATTTCTTCGAGAAGCTGTCATGGGGATTGCATGCTGCGGAATTTACATTACTATCTTGAAATACGGTGTGATTTTTTTAGATTAAAGGACCCTGTCAGGTTAAATAAAACACCACATTTTGAATTTTATATCTTCCCTCTCTCCTTAATGTGTTTTGAATTAAAAATTTTGAATTTGTTTTCCATTTGAATTACTCTCTCTGCTACCACACTTTGCTTTTGTGTTAATTTCTGGTCCTTTGTTGGTAAAAATGTGATTTCTCTTTGTTTAAAATGACTGTGTTTTAAAATTCTGAATAAACAGTTAAACTAAAAACCTATTCAAAGTGTCTGACAAGAAGAATGTAAATTCACTTCAAAATCACTACTTCAGAAAGTCCCATTGCATTTTCTTTTTTCATAGAAAATCTGACACTGCAACTCAATGTAACTGTAAAATCCTGTGGTCTATTGCTATTATTAATTGTTTTTGATATGGTAAGAGAACCTGAGCTGCCAATCAGAACTGAGGCACCCATCATGCTAGATACAAGGACTTCAATAGCTTATTTCCAGCCCATGAAAAATACGTACTAAACATCAGATACATGCTAAAGGGGATGATTATTCAGACAGACTACATATGCCTGTAAGCAATATCAAACCGTGAAGAGAGGAAAAAGTAACCTTCCTTATGTATATGCACACTTTCAGAGTATGATATGATACTAAGAGCAAAGCTGTATTTTAAGGTTCTGTTACCTGAGCTGGGGATCTCATGGAATATGTATATTTAAGACACAGCACCATGCAAAGGTATCTGAGAGAGAGTTTGGCATGCTGTAATATCTCCTTGCACCCTGTAACTTGGTTCTAGAGGTGACACAGTCACATTAGCATTACACCATGGCCAGGTGGATTGGCTGTGCTAGTGTGAAGTTCTTAGAGTCAGCTTGGATAAATCCACATGCAGCTGCATTGCAGAGTATACCTAATGCAGTCTACTGTACTTACTAGAGAACTTAAGAAAATATTAATGGGGGAAATTCCATGCTGTGTTTACAGCAGAATAGAGATTATTTAAATTGCTTTATACCCCTTTTCTGTTGAATAACTCCAACATTTGGGGTTGTAACCAAGTAGAATCCAATGCCAATTGTAAACAAGTGAAATCCAATGCCTCTCTCTTTCCCTTTTAAAGAACCCATGGGATTTCTTTGGTCTATGGTAACTTAAAAATCATTGCTTCTCATCATACATCTGACACTACCTAGAAGTCCTATCCTAATTTTTCTTTGTCTCTAGTTTTTGAAGTCGCTAAACCCAGCTTCAGTGGAGGAATAATCTCTTTTTCATTGTTTCCAAAAGATGGTGTAACTGAAAAGTACTGGAGCTCAAGGGGAGAAAAATTGATATCCTCAAAGAAAAAAAAGTGCAGCAAAGTCTAAAATTAAAATGTACTGAAGCAGATTTGATATAGTACATAGCAAGCTTGAGCTAAATGGACTGTTGCCAAAACTGGGTATTACTTTCCTTAGGAAAAGGAGAGTTTATTCTGAATTCTATGATCAAGCTGGCAAAAGCATAACTCATCATAATGTTAAAAATAATAACACCTTAGTGCAAGACAACAGTGCAGCAAGTGATGATTCCTGTTAACATGTTCTTGTTGGAGAGATGGTCTGTTTGGTAAACTGGGCATTGAGTAAGTACTTGCAAAACCTAAGATCTGTGGTGAATCCTGCTATTCATTGTCTTTGGGATCCTGAGTGTGTTATTTCTTGACTGCTCTTCCTGCCTGTTTTTATATCTTATTTACTTAGGTGGTAACAATGCCTATACCGGGAATAACACCTATCTCTTCTTTTCCAGAAAGCTAAACGAGACACGTGGTTTGTCCTCTGTCAATTCAAATTTCAAAATCCCAGACTGACTTCCCACTCAGCAAATCTGTTTGTTCTTTCCCTTTCCCAATTCTTTGTGATTCTACCTGTTCCTCTCCTCTGCTCTGCCCTGCTTCAAGAGCTGCAGGGATCTTAGAGGACCATGATTCTGATCTCCAGGAACCAATCCGGCTTCTGTCATTGCAAAAGTACTTTGCTGTTTCAAGCACATATTTTGATGACTCTCTTTAATACATATTTGTTTACAGAGCTGAATAAGTCAGAGCTTTTCTTAGTCACATAAATCAACAATCAATCAATGAAAGGAAAGTCTGTAAAGAGAACACTCAGGTCTGACCAGTTTGCTTCTAGTTTTCCTAAAGTGAATACTTTGTAAATATTCACTAAATTGTAAAGCTGAACTGATTTTTGACAGGTCTAAGACAAGACAACCAATTTCTGAGGAACTTTGTAATTAAGGAAACTTAATGAAGTGTGGGACATTCAAATATTTTTAAATTCAATCAGACTCTAATATTTCGATTGCATCACAATGTTACAGAAAGGCTAATGAGTTCTGCTAAATTCTGTAGGACTTTTACACGAAGGGAAGAGTAAATTTCCCTTTCTGACTAAATACCAACTGAAAAATGATGGTTCGTCAGAAGTACTTGGTTTCCTAATGGAAACAAAATCAATCTAATAATAAACTTATTTACAAGGATTTTATTGTCTAAGCTATGGTTTTTGAACTAATGTTAAAAAAATATTCTTTAAAAAACCCCAAAGATACTAGCTCTGCCTTTGGAAATAATGTATTTTTTAGAAGGAAATTTGGGATTTAATAATATTTTAAATGAGACTTATCATATCTTTACCATATCACATTCTCTTTAAATAAAATATAAGCTAGGGGGGTTTGTTTGTTTATTTGTTTGGGGAAAAATGTTATTTTCTGCTGGAATTAATGGTAGATTAATGGAAAGAGTTGGGGAAGGATAGGGAAATTACTTACATGAGACCTCTTTATAAGTGCTGGTACTAGAGACCTTATTGTAGGGGATTTATATTAATGGGATGTCACATGCAACAAGGAATAAAACACATACTTAATGTGGGTAAAAGCACTGAAATAAAATGGAGAGAGGATTAGATCGTGCTTGCAATTCCTTTTGTCTGACAACAGCTAATTTTGCAAAGTACTTGAGGGAAACAAGATTGGATCATAAGGATTTAGACTAGCTACAGTTAAATGCTTGCAAATGAACCTTCTCAGTTTCAGTAACTTTTAAGGATTGATTTATATTTAATTGACATATGCATACCTATGCATAAATATACAGATGCATGCATGATTAAAAACAGAAGATACAACCAAAAGAAAATAATGGTCCAGTTTGCTTAAATAATACAAACTAAATTCCTTTGAAAAGGGATCAAACCCCTGTTTTGTAACAAACATTTTAAAAAAAATCTTCTGAGATAATTTAAGTGGGTTTATTTTTCCTGAGAAAATGTAGCCAAGTATTTCTCAGTGAAGCTGAGAGGCAAAAAAAGCTTTAGCTAATAATATCGCCCACTGCAGAGAGCTCTTGAATTCTAGATGTGGTTTTAAAACTAAGGTTCAGAAGCTGATTAAGGACCAAAATCCCTGACGGAGTTTCTGATTAACATTTTGAACATGGAGTGAAATATTCAGTCTCTGCATAATTACAAAATATAGGCATCAAAGGAGAAAAATGCCTTTGAGTGATCTATTCTATCTCTTCCTTAGAGTAAGATAATATTTTTAAGCTGACAGTTACAAGGGTTTTTCTGAATGTAATTCTGAAGGTTCCCACTGATTGAATGCAAACTGTTTCTCTTGAAAAAATATTCTATGACCTAAAAGGTCTTTCTGGAGAATTTTGCTGTCCCGTTGACTTCCACAAATTTCTCTTTCTCTCTCAGGTGCACTCTCTTTACACTTATGTTTGCTTTTACATTCATGTTAAAATATTAAGGTAACAGTGAAAAGAGAAATGACAAAAAAACATAGGGAGTTTAAATATATTTTAAAAGCCTACACCGGCATACAAAGAAAAAGAAATGCATTCAAAAAGTTTTTGAACATTTGACTCATAGAAAGGGACATACAACGTTAGAAGCTGTGGTGGGTTGACCTTTAGCTGGATGCCAGGTGCCCACTCAGCCATTCTATCACTCCCCTTCCCAGATGGACAGGGGAGAGAGACTTTCTTCTCTTTCTTTTCTTTCTTTTCTTTCTTTTCTTTCTTTTCTTTCTTTTCTTTTTCTTTCTTTCTTTCTTTCTTTCTCTTTCTTTCTTTCTCTTTTTCTCTCTTTCTCTTTCTCTTTTTCTTTCTTTACTGTCTTTTCTTTCTTTTCTTTCTTCAAAGTTCCTAGATTGCTATAGAGTCGAAGTTATATATCCAAATAAAATCTGTGATTGAATTTAGATTATCACATACATAGCTCTTGTGAAAATTGTGTCCAATTGTGAAATTTTCTTCTACTCTGAAATATTTTCTTAATATTCTGTTAATCAATTTTCTGATGCTTCTTGAATTTAAATGTGTCACTTCTTACACAGTGAGTAAATAGTATTTTTGAATTATGCAATACGACTCTTTTGTTTAAGAAAAATGTGTAAAGAAAAATGTGTATTCTAGCTTGAGCAATTGCATTTGGCCTATCTTTATTTCCTTTGAGTTTAGTAGGCACATTATTGTCTCCCAATTGCTTTAATGTAATGTATGAGGACGCACAATGTCATCATGGCTAGGCTTCACAAACGAAGATTTGGGAAGGGCTCTACCCACATTTGCTACAGGCACGCTGGTGGCTAAAGAGGCCAATGCGAGATAGACGAGATTGGTTGCAAAAGGCACAGCAGAAAGACTCCTTGGATGGTATTGGTAGGATACGATTCTTTCTGCGTTGTCTTTTCAATGGTGATACTGCGTGCTTTCTCAAAGGAAGCAGCAGTGTTATGGATAGTGTGTCTCCAGACCTCCTGATTGGAGGCCAGGGTAGACCAGTGATGAAGATCAATGTGGCCAAGGTTGAGATGTTGCTTCAGGGTATAACATTCGAGCCTGCGCAGTAGATTTTTTAGGTGAGACGCAGCATGTGTGGAACTGGACCCACCCTTTAATCCTGAGGTTCATCTGCCAGAGCCGAGCGAGCTTGGACAGTGGCAGCGAGGTCCTAAGGACGTAGGTTTAATTACAGTATCCTTCTCTTAGATGGACGGCCTTACAGGGCTAAGCAAGCTCCATCTGCCTGGGTTTGGAATTAGAGTTGTCCTTCTCCTAGGATGACTGCCAGAAGGCTAGTGAGCCCATCCTGCCCATGGACATATTTTATCAGACACTTCGATTTTGACCTGTCTGGCATGGGAGACCCTACCGACGGCATGTACCATTGCCAGCATAGCTCGCAACCATGTAGGGGTACACAGGCTTCTTCACCACTAAAACAGTTAGGGCAAGCCTTTCACTCCCTACTTTTCTGCCACCCATCTATACTCAATCCCAGGGAAATACCCAGGAACATCCCTTTGTCCTGACCACCCTTTCAGGACGCAATAAATAAATCCAAAACAAACCGAACCTGGGCAGTAGCCGCAGGAGAGCCAAAAACAAACCTTTCCGGCCCCTGCATCCACCCGGGGCTCGGGTACCTCCCATGGCCCCAGCTCGGCCAAAAAGCCCCCAACCCCCCAGAAGAACCCACTACCCACCCTGACCTTATCCTCCCCCCACCGTGTTATCACAAATCCTCCCTTGCACTGCTCACCTGCGACACTCCATACAGGACTGCCCTGCCTGCCCTCCCGCCGGTCTGAGGACCCCCACGGCCTGCCCGACACCCTTCCCCTCCCCTAAATTGGACTGGCAAACCTCTGTGCGCTCCGAAGTTCTTCCTCTCCTCTCCCATGAGGGTGCAGTCCCCATCGGCGGCAGCGCAGCGCAGCCATGATTGGATTGGTTTGTATATTTAGGTATAATAATCCATATATATATACTCTCTGTGCATAGATTTCTATTTTTATTCTGGTCTGTCATAAAGGTTTGAGAGACCCCTTTTATCATGTGCTCATTGCTGGTTTGGTTCTTTGATTCTTTCCACTTTTCCAGTTGTCCCCTCAGACTTCATTAAATTTTCTTTTTTTGGACATTCAATAGAAAGTACTCTATGGGAACTTCATGCTGTGCTATATTTGCAATGTGATGTTAAAGAGCATTAGATGTGCTGTTTGTGTCACAGAGAAGGCGTTGCAAATCTTGTTGTGGGGCTCCTGATGCATGGACTCCCAGCTATTTTCTCAAACAAATAGTTTCCATTCTTATTTTTGAGCTACCAACATCAAGAATTTTCCAACAATCTTCTCAAACAGATAGATGAAGGTAAAAACATCACCTATTTTCACTGTGTTCTTTTGGCAGAGAGGTTTCATAAAGTCTGACGCTTGGCTATATTTTGTTTTTCATTCTCTGTGGGTGGTTCTGTAAATTTGTTGGCATAGATCAGGCAAAAGTGAGATCCTTTGAGTGAACCTTGAAGATGTTAGTTGCTACCCAGTATTTCTGCTGCTTTCCAATAGTGCCAGTGTTCTCTGGGAACATGATGTAAAAACCAGCCCCAAATATAAAGGAGTAGGTGTCTGTCATGTATACTTCTCCAAAATTTGAATTGTTTAGTCTTTAGGAAAGCTTACATACAATAAACATGCAAAATTTTTAATGCTTCTCAGGAAGTATTGATTATATTTTATAGGACAATGCATTAATTAGACATGGGACTGGTGACAGTGCTACACAATGACCAGGCATGTAGACCTGCTCCACATACAGTATTCTCAGTGCTGATACCAATACAGCATTTCTCCTGTCAAAAGTGAGTTTGGAAGCTATATGCTTTACATAGACAAAATCACAGAAGCTCCTGTTTCCCTCTGCTCTACCTGGAGGTCATACAGATGTTAATTGACAGAAGGGAATTCTGCAGCATTAGGCATGACAGGCTCCTTCAAGAGGAAAGGGACAAATACCAGTAATTTTTTTTCAGCTCCAAGCACAAGTGCAGTCACTTGAAGACAGCATCTGCTCCCTGTATCAGTGACTAAAATAACACTTCATTTTCTAATAATTAATTTTATTTCTGTAGAATCCAGTCTAAATTCATCATAAGAACAGCTCCATCCTAAGCAGGTGATAGTCATCCATATTGACTGGAGAATTTTCAGTGATATGAGATTTTCTAAAACTTAAATGAGAGATGTTAAAGCTTTCAAATCAAGGGAAACAAATGTATGTCATCATGGTATAGATTGCTAAACTAATCACTCTAGAGAAAACTTATATCAACTCCAGATGCTTATCTGCTTCTTGCTTGTATGGGAAAGAGTGATGATATTTTGGAAGCATGGGCAATAATTGTCCAAATTATGAAGCATATTTTTTATAGTCTTTGTTTTCCTAATGGTAATGACAGTAGGGTTCCCTTATTCTGCTCATTGGGGAGTAAATGGAAATAACAATCCAAATGATACTCAAACTCTTATCTTTCTTTGTTCCTCTCAAAATAATCTGTTATGGATATGAAACATAAAACCTGTTGATCTGACTGAGCTAATAGGCATTTTCCTAACAGAATAATTCATTTCTTGAAGCACTTAGGTTTCATCCAGGAAAAGAATGCATATTTCAAAATGACAAAAGCAAAATATTTCCTATGCCAGTTTCAGCACCAAGGAATAGATAGGCTGCTTCTGCTACAACCAAATCTAGTTTCTAAAAAAGAATGAAAAGAAATTGTCACAAGTAACATCATTGTTAGTATTTTCTAGAATCTCGATGCATTAAACTTCAGCTTTGCTGTGAGTATCTATGATTTGTTACAGAATTTTGGAGATTGGACAAAAGCACTTGTCTGGACATAGATGTTGAAGTAGTTCACTCATATACCATGGAACAGTATTTTTCAGTAGGTATACTTTGCATTGCTGTTTGTTTTGATTCGCTATGACAATGTGCAAAACAGTAAGGGGATCAAAATTGCTACCTGCCTTTCTAATATCTAAATGTGTATAAATATTTTGACACGAGGAGCTGAGATTTTGAAATGCTAAGCACTACGGCAAAATGGATTAGCCTTTAGTAAGAGGAGTTTCAAATTGCAAGTGCCAGGGGGTTAATAGAAAGCAGTGTGTCATATTTCCTGATTTACCCTTTCACTATCTTGTCCAAAACACCTGGGTAATGTACTACTCATAAATTATAATTCAATAAGCATACTTTGAGTTTCAATCCTTATTCTTTTCAAAAGTTTCAAATAAACTGTACTGAAATTCTGGCTATCTGGAAAAGTGCTCTGCTTTGGTTAGTGCTGTAGAAATACCCTATGGGCAGAATGAACATAAGGTGGAATTGATCAGCCTTTTTGATAACTTCAGAGTAGCTGGAGATTTAGAGATACTCTAACATTTTCCAGTCAACTCATGGGAACAAATGTAGTAATTTTAAAGGAGTTTTTTATCTTTATCTCTTTTTTTTTTTCTGAGAACACAGAAACACTTTGTGTGAGACTGTAAGTTCAAAAATTATAGCAAGTTTATTATTTCCATAATCAGAGTTTACAAAAATATATGTGACATAATTCCTAGGTGATGTACATCTAACTTGGATTTCACCTCCCTTCCTGACACTCTCTGACTGCAGTCTTCAGCTCTGACACCTGATGAGCCATGGAAGACAACCAGCTTACAAAGGATTTACCACACCTTTTGTCAGCTTTGCAGCTAACTGGGAGTGCTGAACCACTTCAGCCACAGCAGCATGTTTGTAGCCTTGTGAAACTGGTATATAATGAGCTGGAATCAAAGGGTTTAAACATCTGCATCTTAAGAAATGTTTATTAGGTTCTAATATCCCTTGGAGAAAGGAAAACCTGTTTGAGAGTGAAGAGGTATTGCATATTGGCTGTGGTAGATAGCTCTTTACATGGCAAGGCTTTGTCAACCTTTGAGGGCTGTGTCTCCCTGTCTCTAAACCTGAGTCTGACACAAACCAATATGCTAAATGCCGAGGATTCCTAAGGGCCTCATTATTTATAAGGGATAATCAGATGCTACTTTGTGTCAGCTAATGATTTACTCTCATGTCCTAGTTCCAGCCAGGACAGGGTGAATTTTTTACAGTAGCTGAGAGGGGGCATGGGTAGGACATGGAGATTATGCTATACCACCTTACATCATTGCTTGGGGTGGGGTTGGGTCTCTCTTCCAGGAAGCAGCAGTTCCTTCCAGTTGAGAAAACATGGAGCTGTTCAGTGTCGTCTATTATTGGGGAGTTTTTCTGTGTAAGTGATATGGTTTGGACCTGGCTCCCTGCCAAGTCCCCAAACCTCACCACAAGACTCCCCCCCCTCCAAAACAAGGGAGAAGAGGGAAAAAAAAAACAACCAAGAGAACTGAAACAAGAGAGAGACAGCTAAAGCAATATATATAAATATATTTACACATATTACAGTTATATGCAATTGAAATATATATACAGTTTTACAAGGAAAAGGAAAACGGAAGGGGAAGGAAAAAAAGGAACAAAACCAAAATATATATATATCCCAATCAATGGCCCAATATCTAGCAACTAAAAGAATTAGCAAATAATATCTTACTACTCTCCTTGGGACAACAGAAAGTCACGCTGGAACGACCGCTGGCAACCTCCGTCTCCCAAGGTTGGCAAGGCCTTACCAGGCCTCACTCCCCAACCCAACAGACTCAACAGCGGGGAAACCCGCACCTCCAAAGCCACCGGAAGGAAAGAGGGGCAAAAACCTCTCCTCCTTTCTTCTTATACCCCGGCTTACGTAAAAATTGTAGGGAATACCGGGTAAATCTGGGCACTTCCTTGGTTACAAACTAGTCACCAAGGAAGGCCCAGACTAAACTACCACAGTAAACCATTTCTTTTCTTATACCTTTCATTATTATTATTGTTACTGTTACTGTTCATTTTCTTGTCTCATTGCTGTTTTCACTAAATTGTTCTTATTTTGACCCATGATCTTTGCCTTTTGTGCCTCCAGTTGGAGGGGTGAGGGGGAGCAACACATGGTTTTAGTGGGAGTACTAAATTTGAGAATACCATTCCTAAACCATGACTCCCCATCTCATTCCCTGGGAATTTTTCTTCCACTGCACTCATCCTGTTTCCCTCACCCTTTGTCAAGGGTCATTGTCAATTGTCACTCAATAGAGTGGTGTATTCTTTCCAGATATAACACCGAAGAAGGACTAAGGAAATGGAACAAGGAAGTGTTTTGATCTATCTAAGCTCTTAAGATGAGATTCCCAGGAACATTCTTACCAGAGAAAGAGATGATGTTGCTACCACCAAGTGGAGTGTCTTGTATGTCACTGAGTAGTTACTGTGACTGAAATCATTTGCATTTCCATCTTCACATATTATGTTACTCATATCCTTTAATACTAGGCTTTCGTCTGGCTATTTGGTACTAATATATATCATATGATGGGACCCCTGGTGGCCTAGTGGTTAGCATGCAGGACTCTCACCGCTGCGACCCTGGTTCGATTCCCCGGCCCCCGGGCAGATGGAGCTCATTAGCCCTGTGAGGCCATCCATCTATGAGAAGGTCACTCTAAACAAACCTACGTCCTGAGGACCTCACTGCCATTGTCCAAGCTTGCTTGGCCCCGGCAGATGAACCTTAGGATTAAAGGGTGGGCTCAGTTCAGCGCATGCTGTGTCTCACCTAAAAAATCCATTGCGCAGGCTGGAAAGGTAAAAGACCTTTCCCAAAATCTTCGTTCGCGAAGACTGGCCATTATTATTATTATTATATCATATGATATTTCTGACTCCTTTTTCACTTTGTTGTTTTTTGATAAGATTTTTAAGAGTCAATCAACGTCACTGCTTTACTTTTTGATCTCCTTTTCATTCTACTGCTTTCTAAAATGAATATCAGGATATTTTTCTTCAATGTTGGACTTTCAACCCTATCTCAATTTTCTTTGCTGGTCTACAAAAAAAAAAAAAAATCAAACTATTTTCCTGATGATGAATTCACTGTATCTGCTCTGCTTCTTCAAAGAGCTTTGTAGTATTGAATGTATCTCTAAAAAGACACACCAACAAGGTTTTCAGAAGTGAATTTAATAGTAGACGTAAAGAACGCTGACAGTCTCAGTCCCCATGAAGTTAATGGGATTTTGGTCATTAATTTTCTGTAAGGACACTATTTTGCCCTGGTACACAAGAAGTTCTGATCCAATACGCATCAATGGACAAAACTGCATTCAAAATGAAACAGCAGTTCATTTAGGTTTCAGTTGCTACTGACAAAAATGTCTAAATCCAAAGGTTTGTTTTACCATGAAATTTTTGTTTCACAATGTTCTTTATTTTTGTATTTTATTTTTGTACAAGGGCTATGTTGATTATTTTTTCTGTTTGGTGTAGTGTTTTTTCTTTTCATTATTTTATATTTTTATATATATACATATATATATTTGCATATTTTATTATATAATATGTTGGGAAACACCATGTTATTAATGCATTCCAACAGCATCTATGTCATAATATTAACTCTTGAACAGTCCTATTTTACATTTTAGTTCTCCTGTTGTAATGTTTCCTCTTGTATACATCAGTTTGAGAACTCTGCAGCTCAGTTATGCATGAAGATTGCTGAGCTGATAGAAAAGGGTAAAACCTGGGAACATAGCAGCATGTGTTGAAGGGAAAACTAAAATGCCCTCAGGATCAGTGCCTCTGAACCTCTCCTGACCTGTAATATTTAGTAATTTAAAATTTGCATAGTATGATAGCTTTAGTTAGTTTATTAAATTTAAATGTGTCTTATCATGGCTGGACGTTAATTCTTTCTCAGTATCTTGCAGCAAACCCTTCCCTGCGTATTTGTGATATAAAATTTGGTGGCTACATGCCATAAGTTTCCACCATTAGTTATAGAATAAGAATCCCCTCATCAAAAAGCTTTCCCATATCAATTTTTCTAATTGATTTTAGAGATAAATCCTTTATGTCATTGTGGAAAGTGAGAACATATCACCTTGTTGAAAATAAAGGCTCAGTATACATGGTGAAGATGTGTAACTGCACCAGGGAGTCAACCTTGATGATCAGGCAGATACCAGTATGTGCTCTAGATAATTAAAGACATTAAACACAACTAGACTGGATTTTGAATTATTTCTACTTTTAGTATAGATCTACCTTTTCTGCTATTTAGCTTACAGGAGTGCATAGATCTTATTCCATCTTAGCCTTTATTCTTTCTGTTATATTTATTTTACTGATACTGAAAGCATTATCAGAAACTGCATAAAATCTTTTTGTAGTGTTTCATATTTATTAAAACAGAGCTATTGTTTTTCTTAGGTGTTAGAATTTTTGGTACAGCAATCAACTCTAGCATTTTTATATTGTATTCTTTCTAACTTCAAATTGTATTTTTTCCTTTTCTTTCATCTTTTTCTGCCTCTGGAAAACTTTGTTACATAAAATTTAAAATATGCACACTACATTTACTGTACAGTATACAGCAGCTTTTATTGGGCTTCTTATACCTTACTATGGTTTTTTTGATGCTACAAAGGAAATTCTTTTTTATGTTTTCTAAAGCACTTTTAAAGATTTTTCTGCCTCATGCTTCACAGAATTTTAAAGAACATTTTAAATAAAAACAACAGAACTCATATTTCACTTTTTTCCCCTCCAGTTCTGACCAGCCTGAGGATACTTTTTAGAGAGTGGTGAATAGATTGAGGCTGTGATTGAGAAGTCTTCATCCTTACTCTGTGGAGACACACAGAACTTCGCCAGATCACTGTGATCTTTTTCTGAAGTATTGGATAAAAGTAATTTTTTTGTGATACAAATATTTCTGATCCCACAGAGACTACGTAATTCAGTATACAGAGGAAAGAGCTGGCCACCACAGCTTTTTTAGAGCTTCTCAGGAAGAAGATATATACCAAGACAACTTTTTGAACTTCAGTGTTAAAAGCAAGAGCACATTATCCTTAAAAGTTTTTTATTTCTTTTCTTTTTGAGAAACTGTACTTCCACATTCCTAATGAATAGTAGGTCACTGACTAAATGGAAACCCTTTGGTTTCTGAGGCCTCGTAGAATCTGTGAAGAAGCACGCCAGCCACCATCTCTCCAGATGGGACAGGGCTCTGCTCTGTCCTTATTGTCTTCCTCACGTGCTTTGCAGTATTCAGGGAGGAAATCAATATTAGAAGAAACTATGATTTTAAGGCTGGAAGCCGTCATTTCATGTAGATGTTTCTCAGAGTTGCAGATTAGTATGTGCTTTGTTTTATCCATTTTCATTAGGGCCTCAGAACCTCTGCCTTGGATATCTGAGGAAAGACAGTTCCTGACCATCACAGTCATCTGAGGCTGGATTCAGTGTTCAGCAACAGTGAACCCTAAGGCTGACGTAACTAGCAAAGTTCAATAGGCTTAGGATAATATTAAAAATATTTCTAAGCAAAAGCTGCTATTTTCAGGAGATCATGTGAGACCTGTGCCAGTGTTTAAGGCAAAGTATAGTAGATGTTGTGAATAAAGTAAAACAGAAATAGAAATGGAATTATGAAATGGCTTTCATTGTGCTCGGCATAGAGAAAATGATAACTTTTGTAACAGACAGAAAAAGTTATTGTAATTATCTGTCACGATGATGCAAATGGTCTGTGCTGACCACAGTATTCAGACTTGCATCGTTATCCTGTTCCTCACATTCATGTTCCAACATGATGAAAATCTACATTGTAGGCAGAAATTCAGAAAATGAGACTTTCATTATAACCCCATGAAGATTAAATTTATCCTGAAAAGTAATCACAGACCAGAACATTATTTATAGATAGCCTGCATGTGACCTTAATAAAAGAAAATTACACTATAGGCAGAACAAAATTTGCTTTAAATTAGAGCTCAAAGATCAGCATGATGTTCCAGTTTTAAATGGAGGAGATGGTAAGCTGTTATCATAATAATTTTGAGGATTTGAATTAAAGACAAATGAAACCAACATCTCAGGATTTTTACTGAGGCTACTAAATTGCCCTCTACATCGACAAAGATTATATAGGACTTGTTGTCTCTGACTTCAACAGTTTGGAGTAGCATTGGGACTGTAGCTATAGTAATGAACAACAGCTAAAAGTGAAGTTCAAAATTAGGATTTTTCATGGTAGGTAACGTGTGTAGCATCCGTTGAGAAGAGTACAGTAACAAGGTTTTGTAAGTGTTTTAATTCCATGTGTCACCAGATATTGCTGAGATTAGATGGAAAATCTCTTTTCACATAAATTTAGCATCCGATCACTAGCAATATCACTGTGTCTGTTAAGACTTTTTTCCTTATAAACACAGGGAAGCTCTGCTCCAGTCATTGTTATGTTGAATACAACATGCCTTGGCTAGCAAAGCATGTAACTACCTGTTTGCCTTTCAAAATTCACAACTCTGTCATACAGAATCAAAGCCTCAGTGCACATTTATTCAAAACTCCTCTGAAATCATGCAGCACTGGCATCTTGATTTGGGAAAAATTTATGCATGTCAAAGCTTCAGAGCTTCAAGGCATAAGTGTATGATTTTTAAGGTAAAGTCTGCATCACTCTAGCAGTTCACATGAAAAACCATTCTACTGCCATTGGCAAGTGCAAGGTATCAATCATTCTACTTCAAGTGAGGGCACAGGTAGGCATGGGTGTGCAAAGCTCAAACAACAATTCTTCTGCTTTTGACAGCCCTAGTACAAGTACAGCTGGAATACTGTGTTGAGTTTTAACACATTTTTCCACGAGGCATGGGTCATTTAGAAAAGTCACAAAAGAATGATCAGAGGTCTCAAAAACACTGTGTAAAGAAATATTAGAAGCAGTGGGATTGTTCATTTCAGAGAAAAAATGAGGAAGGCAGAGTAAACAATTTTCAAGTGTTGCTGCAGAATAAATTAAGGTGAAAAAAGTACTTTTCATATGCAGGATGTTGGACATATAATACTCAATTCAAACAAAACAAAATATAGACTATAAACTAAGAAATTATAAAGACAGTTAAATACTAAAATAAATTTACTGGAAGGTTGTGGAATCTTCTGCCTTTAAAGGTTTTAAAAGACAGACTGGGTATATGTCCCTCAGGTGTATATCTGGGGGAAGAACTATGAAATACTAGTTAATTCCCCAAAAATTACATATAGGTTAAGAAGTAGAACTCAAGCTGAAAAGCTGTGTGATTTTGTGCCAGGCCCAATTTCAGCAGATGCAACTTTGTCTGGTTGGGCTTTTAAGTGATCCTTAAAGTTTGAAGTTACGTGATTCTGCAGTAATGTATGGGGAGGGAGAGGGAGCACGGAGAACATGGTGACCTTAAGGGACAGGTAGAGACTGGTAGTGTGGTACAACAATGGAGATAGGCTTGAGCTAAGAAAAGGAAGCAGCAGCAGTGAGTTTTTGGCTACAGAAAATGAGTGGTACTGAACTAAATTGCATCTCATGGTCATATCTAATTGTAAGATACCTGAACATTTTCCATTAAAAAAAAGAAAAACCTAGGGAAATTCATCTGGAACTGTACTAGTAAAACATTGATATAGTAAAATATTGATATTGTGTTTCCTTTCATTTGGAATTGTCAAGAAATGCAACTTTATATAAGACTGCTATTTACGATATTTTTTAAAGTAAGTATTTTAAAAGTAAAAAATGGGCTGTTAAGCCTGAAAAAAATACATATAAAATTTATTAGGTTTTCTAGGTTTTTTTTCATTCCATGATACCAGAAAATAAATTCTACCAAGATATAGGCTTGCATAAATAAGGAATTTTGGCAAAAAATTGGGTTTGCGTAATTTTAAAATCTAAGCTGTTGATCCCTATAGATATGTCCACAAAATATAAATAGCAAGGGCAAGACACGTTAAGTAGGTTTTTGGAGTAGTTTCTCAAAGTAATTTTACTGTAGTCTGGCCCAAAGCCAAACAGAAATTTATCAAATAGATTAAGTGGTAAAACTAATAGTGACGTTTCAAATCTCAGTCTTAAAAGGGAAATAAAGGTTCCACAAAAAATTGGAAAGTTCATCTGTAAATGGTGACTACTTAAATATGCAGTATGCCTGCAGGAGCTCTTTAATTTAGGTATAATTAAGATATGTGGAGGGAAATGTATATTCACTCTTTCAGAAATAATCAAAATAATATTCATTTGACATTTTCAATGAGTATTATTGGTCAGTGTCAAGGAATAAGCAGCAGACAGACCTCTTTAAAAGTAAGATGATGTACCAGAAGGTAGTGAGATCAGATAAGCTTGCCAAAGTTGATTCCATCACTACTTATTTCTTAACATTTCTCTTTTTAAGGATACCAGGTATTTTTTTCCTTCTGTTTCTGCTCTGGTCTCCATCATTCTTAGGTGAAGCCATTTCATCAAGTTTGTTGTTTTCTTTGCAGCCACTTCTTTGACCCTCAAAAGTTGCCAGCAGAAGATCTTATTGCCTGTGATTGTGGACATCTTTTGGGAATTATGCACTTTATGAGTTATTCCCAGGAGCATCCTTGGGCATAACTCTTCCTCCCTTCCAGATTTGTTTGGACTTGGCTTTAGAAGCCCATACTTCCCAAACAGAGGACTCCAGTCCTTGTTGGCCTCATAGCATCTCCCCCACTGCCTTTTCTCATTCCCAGAACTCGGTGCTACGCTTTCAGCAGTGCTGAAAATCCTGTCAGGTTTCACTCCTGCAACACAAAGACTTAAGATTCATAGTCTTTGCATATTTAGGTTCCAGATTTTATCTGCCAACTATCATCTTCATCTTTTTAGATTTCTTTTACTCTCTACTTTTTTCTCCTTGTGTCTTTCTGATTCTTTATTTGAGCTAAATTTTTGGCAGCTAATTTCGGTTTTTTGCATTCTGTTAATATTCTGACTTTCCCAGCAAGTCTGGGACAGTAAGGATCTTCAAATGGCACCTGACCTTAACAAAGCAGGGAGAAAACAGAATTGATGAAGGCAAATCTGATTGATTGTAGAGATCTTAGTACCAGGATGCTGGAAATATAAAGAACTGGTGGAAAATGTTG
The DNA here is from genome assembly GCF_003984885.1 of Neopelma chrysocephalum. Classification (NCBI taxonomy): domain Eukaryota; kingdom Metazoa; phylum Chordata; class Aves; order Passeriformes; family Pipridae; genus Neopelma; species Neopelma chrysocephalum. Next base: position 4,719,640 of record NW_020897689.1, on the reverse strand, counting down.
GAACAATATACTAAAAATATGTCTGAGTGATGATGATGTTTGTCAAAATTGTTTTTGGAGCCAAGTCAGCTAGTACTGAAACTAATTTTGCTCTAGTGGAAACTGGAATAGACCACTTTCAATCCTACCATAGAAAATTCATTGGAGGTTTGATGGAAAACCACATATATTGCAACTCTTTCAGTGCTGATAACGGATTTACACTCATATCCATTATCAGTTGGGCTATTTTCACAGTGAGGTCAGGAGGAAAAGCAAATCCACAGCTGATGTAACAATGAGCACTTTTCAGGTACCTCCATGCTGTTGTGGAACTGTTCTTAGCCAAAACCTCAAAATGATTATCAACCAAGTTCTAGACATTTCAATCTATGTAAAGATTTATCCTGTTGTAATCTATTTCTGACATTAATGTACTTTTTTCTGTAACCAAATATAAAAGAATATAAGATTTTCTATAAATGATCTCAACATCAGTTTGTTAAAGAAAGGTTTACACTTAGTTCAGTGTTTAGTTTCCAGCTATATTTAAAGACATTCCCATTCCTATTTAAATGCATTCTAATCAAGTCTATTGAAAACCATAATTTAAAACTTCCTTAAAATTAAATGAAGTATTTAATCCCACACGACAAACACTGTATGTTCTGCTACTTCCTTGTTTTATGTTCAGTTTTTAGAGTTATAATAAAGGAATTTATCTAAAGAAATGTCACTGTTGTTATTATAGTTGCCAACACTCCCCTTTGGACAAGCTTCATCTTGTGTCTCATTTACACTTGTGTAATAATGTATCATGGAATGTCTGTGATATATGGATATATACCTGTATTGTCTGCTGACAAATGCAGTGCACTTGAAATATTTCTTCTCTATCATAAAGGGGTTGATTTCAAAAACTATAAAAACCTCATCAACATTCCTATGGAATTATCTCTGGGAGGCTGCTTTATTTTTATGTTCTGCCTCATATGAGGCAGAAGCTTAGATTTCCTTTGCTCTCTTCTGTTTGTGTTGTAATCTGTCACTGATATTCTGTTGTGAATTAGGATGTCTGCTATATAACACCAGTCAGAATGCAGTGTGTTAATAAAAGGAGTAAAATGCAAGTTTGCTGTTCAGGGGGCAGTACCTCTGAATCAGAGACAAAGGCAGTGAATTCTGAAGGTAAGTTTTGTGTCAAAGGATATGGAGAAATTGTAGGTAATTTGGACATGCTACAAATGCAGACAAATTGCTGCATGGATAGTACATAAATAAAATAAGAGGATCACTAATTATTTAAAATATGAAAGATACTTTTATCCATACAAAAAAAGAAAAATGAAAAGAATTGAAATTTCAGTTACTGTGAAATATCTTTACTGATGTGGTTTGAAAGGGTTTCCTTTGTACAATGCGAAGTTATAGTTCAGAGAGGTTTTAGTTTCATTCTTAAGGCTTTATGTTGCCATTGTGTATGTGCTTCTGGATCAATACTGGGAATATAAGCATTTGGGGACTGAATACATGAAAAGTGTATAACCCAAAAGTGTGGAATATAAGAAGTGCTCTACCCCATGCAATGGTGTCAGTCACCATGAGAATGCAATACATTTTATGGCAGTCCTGGTTGTCTTTGGATGAAGTGTGAAGATTTATTCAGGCATACTCCCATATTCAGGCATGTCTAGTAAGAGAGCAGTGATGAATAATCACAAGTGAGGCATTCAGAGGCTTCTTATCACAGCTGTTGTTTGAACAACATAACTCCACAAAGTTTTGCCACAGGTTGGAACAGAAGGTGCAACACCGCTCTACCAGTGAAAAAGATCTGGCAATTAATCTGGCCTAGATAATATGACAGGAATAGTTTAGATTGAGCTTAATGCAGATCAAGATGAAGACAGGCTCAGAAAAGTTTAAATCCTTAGGGTTTTTTTTCAGGGGGAAAGAGACTTGTCACTTAGAGCATGTTTTCACGCCTTTGAGTAATATATTGTGTACCTACTGTGCTTATGGGCAAGTATTAACAGACAGGTGAGGAGTTTTGGAAGATATGTCTAAGCTAACATAAATTGAATAGGGAATTAAATACATGCAGAGGATCCAATTACAGTTTTTGATTCCCTAAATATACCATTGCTGTTGCAGAAATACAGAGGAATTGGCAAGGTTAATTGGTTCAGAGATTGAACAAAAAGTTTCTGCTTGAAATATGAGTCTCTGGATCAACTGACTGGATGGCCAGACTGTGAAGCCATAAATTTTAATTACTCTGGCTCCTATGGAGTTTGTGGAAGACGTAATCCCAATTTCTTTATGCATCAAAATGTCTAATGACTTCTGTACAAGTAGGTGTGCAGAGAATGCACAATTAGGACCTGAAATGATTATACACTGTTGGATCTTGCTACTGTTTTCAGTGCTATGAACTGGCTGTTGATATAATTTAACCTGGAAAAATCATGCAGCTGAATTGACTAGCTCTGCAATTTTCTGGACTTGTACATTGTGTTGTGCTCTTTCTGTTTCTTTCAGCTCTAATACTACAATGTAGTTTTCTCAAGGTTTGTTTAGGATGACTTTTCTTAAGGACCAAGTTAATAAGTCATGCTAGAAAAAAAGAAGAGAAAAGAAGAGTAAGAGAATTCTGGTCTTTTTACCATTTTTAGATGAAAATTTTAAGTTTTCCCTACACCATCAAAACATTTTATGTTGATATGACTATGGCTGCTTTCATACCTGTGCTATCACTGCTTCTCCTTGGATTGCTTTATCCATGAACTTTTTGTAATTTATGCAGAAATTCTGTGGAGTTTCTAAGACTAGAACAGATATTGCAGATACACATAATGGAGAGCTGGAGTTAGTGAGCTCTTAGGCTGTGCATCACCATCTTGCATAAAGGGCACGACGTGGTTTTGCTGGTCAGGTCATCAGTCAGATGGCAGACAGGACCCCGCCTACTGGTCCCTGAAATATCTGTTTTGAGTCATCATCTACAATTCCCTGATTTTTGCTTTATAATTTTCTTCATTTTCACATCTCTTTTTTTACCTCTTGTTCCCTTGGGCTTGTCATGCTGTTGTGGGGGCCGGTGGCTCTCACAGCCCCAGTGAAGAGAAAGGCAGCTGTGGGGCTTCCAGGGCAGCCCCAGCCCCAGGCATCAGGCACCTCCACAGTTGTCCCTCACAACTTAGCAGTCTCCTCAGAGGGCAGAGCCAAGGTTGCATAGCAAGGCCACACCAAAACAGGCCTTTTATGACAGAGAGGTGAACGCTGGAAAGGGGGAAATTGCCATGCAAACCTCCAGGTCATCGGCAGGTGACAGCTCTGATCTTCCTTCCTGCCACCTGCCCTTGAAATTTGCTTGTGATAGAACCTATTATTGAAACCGGAGACAGTTTAGGGGGCATTATCTAGAGCTGGATATAGGGTGTCACCCATTGGCCTGCAGGCCCCATGCCCTCTGCATTAGAACACACTCACTGCGATCACAATAGGTGGGGATTTTCTTTTGCATGTCTCATATTTTAAAAGTGGCTTTTGCATGTTAATGTACAGCAGCTTCCCCTCTGTATTTGTATGACATCATCCTTAGAATTTTTTTTATCTTTTACATTTTTTTTTCTTTTTTTGTCAGGACCATTTTTATTTCAGGCAAAACTAAGTAGCATTGCCTGTTCCTGAGGTTGCCAAGCAATCTTGTTCATACATACCTTTTTTCAGTTACTTATAACTCAGCCAGACTCTAGCTGTTTATGATGAATTTTTCCATGCCAATTTCTGCCTCCAGCTGAATCTTTGCATCATAATGTTTCAAGCTTTTCTGAGAATAATACTAGGGGAAAATAGGTTGTTTTGTCCATATGATTCAGAAGCTTTGCTTTGAAGTACTCAAATATCTTTTATTTGGAGGAATGGGAAGAGATCAGGAAGAAGCAGAAAGACTGCAAAATATAAGATATAACTTTTGCTTTCCAAAAATCTGCTGGACCAAAAATTAAGGATAGAGACTCAGATTTTGCTAGGTAGAATCTTGGGAAGGTATATAGGGCTGTCAGGAAAATGGCCAAGGAGTGTGTGTGTGAATCCTGACCCAGGAATGAGAAAGGGTAAAATGTGACGGATCAGGGAGAGACGTGGAACAAATAGATCTGTTGCCCAAGGGAGTATTTGTAGCCAGGTATCTGGGAGAATTAGGGTGTTTAGGCAAGGACACTGAGATGTGAACAGCCTCTGGAGTCCTGGGAGACTCATTGTGCAGCTGGGATCATGGCAGTTGGGGTTCAGGACACACACTATCTTTTGGGGTTTCACCGCATGATCACCTACTACTTTTCCATGGCATCCCAGTGCCATTCATTGTGCAGAAGGCATCTCTCTATGCAATTTTATATTCTGTTAAGTTAAGGAGAGTCTTGTTTGCAGGATGTTAATCTTCCTACTTTATTTATGAATTTATTTTGCATAAGCTGGAAATAGTCACAAATGCAACACAAACTGTGCAGAATGTTACGATCCAAATTTTCTGCAGTATAAACAAGTTAATGTAACAAACAGTGAAAAAAAAACTCTGCCTCCCAATGTCTTCCAGAGCCTGAGGAAGCATTAGAACTTGTGTTCAAAATGAAGGTGGTGCTAGAAATCAATCTAAAGCAATTGTAAGATTCTGATTAGAATTCATTATGAACAACAAGAACAAAAAAGAAAATTTTTTTTCTCTTCGTAATTCTCTCATGCTTCCTTTGCCTTCTCAGGGATGTTTTCTACTTTCCTATTTTGTTCTTTTGCCTCTTATTTAAATAAAGAGATTGATTTAACTAGCTAAGATTTCATCTTTTGTAACAGTACTGTGACCCATGACCAGAAGGGCAGCTAACAGCACTGACTTAAAGAACTTGATTCTGGCTTCTGCCAGGTCTTGAAGGGGCTGATAAGAATGTGTGATGTGTTTGCCTTTCTTTAGTAGTGAATTTGCAAGTAAGAATCTGCAGTTCCAATTAAAAACATTTTTTCCTCTCTTCTTTCCTCTTCAGTGTACATTTTTCTTGTCTTTCCTTCTAGAAATAACAGAATTATTTTAGTTTTGTTCCCCAATAAAGAATAATATTTCTTTAAATTTATCAAGCAGAAAATTTTCCTTCTAAATACCCTTTACAGTGAAAATAAGGAAATAAAGATATTATTAAAAAGAAAACCCTTGGTAAACAAGTACTCCAAAGCCTCTGTATTCATTACTTGGGCATTATTCAGTAATCTAAAGCTGTCCTGTCATATGGTCCTTTGACACGTTTGTCCTTTTAGGGCCATTTAGTCCTTCAAAGAAACACAGGAAGGAATAGCACTCGCTTAAATCACTTTAGTCCTCTACAAATTGGAGGTTTTGTTCCTAGCTTTGTCAATTGACACTTTAAATTAATCAACAGACTAAAAAAAACTCCTTTTCATTTATTGTGTAGTCTATGGTTTCTGAATGTTTGACTCTATATCCCAAGGGCTGATCTGCACAAGGACTCAGTGTCTCCAGTGCAACTGAAAGTAATATGAACTGCAGTTTGAACATTTAAACATCCTATGTAATATTAAATTGCTTTGAAAAATCATGACCTAGTTCACAGTTTGCATTCTCTTCTTCTGTTCTACATTTTTTCATTTGCAGGAATGAAGCTAATATTATTTCCTCTGTCTCAGATTCATTAATACTGGTAATGACCGGTAACGAAGACAGTAGTTATTCAGAGGCAATTGTAATCTTGTGCAGCAGGCGAGATGGATCAGTGGGCTCTGTCTTTTTCTCAGAGGATGTGTCCTTTTTTCAATAACCGTCATAAGCATCACCTTTCTTGATCATCCTGGCGGGCAAGTGACACGTTAAATTGGTCTACAGCAGATCTTTTATTTTCTGGATTTGCAGATACCCAATCATTTTCCAGCAGAAGTAGAGGTATGTGGACTGAACCAAAGCCTTTTGTCAAGAGGAACTCTCTTGTCTGCTTACCCTTCATGGACTCATTACAAGTAGTTCACAATCTTTCAGAGGTCTCTGGGCCACAGGTTAAAACAATTTTATAGACACCAAACTTTCTGACTCAGCTGTCTGCAGACATGAGGTTTTCACTGCTGTTATCTGCATTGTACAAGTTCTGGAGACAAAAAGGAGATTAATATATAGAGCTCTTCCTCCTGGACATTCAACCTGCTTAAATATCTCCATCTTTAAACCACATTTTCAGTAAGATGGATTACTTTTTATGCTCATTTAGTGCATCTGGTTATCCCATTAGAAACAGAAGCATGTAAAACGAATGGTAGGAATTCTACACAGTATAAAAAATCAACATGATAAATATAGCTTGATAGTGGAACAGCATTCATTCAAATATGGTCCCCAATGACTGTCCTGCGGATTACACATATCAAAAGATAGACTACTAGGAAGAGATCTTAATACTCTATTAGTTGAAATGGCAGTCCCATTTGAGCATCAACTGCAACCTACCTGGAAACCACAAATGTGCTTTAAATAATGGTAGAAGGGAAATAAAAAGAAATAAAAGAGCTATTGGTGCTGCTAATTTGAGTAAGAATTGAAAGGCTAGTTAAGCAGCACTATTTTGCAGTCTCATTTTAAATTATTCATTGTGCTGGACATGCAGAAAGAATGACAAAGCACAGGGGATATGGTTTAATTAGCCTAAAACTTTATTAACTTCATTCATCTGGGAGTTATCTGGCAGTCACTTGTGCAGTATAGGTTATTGTGCCCTTTTCACTCTTTATGACCTTTTTAAAGGGGGTTGTCTTCAGCCTCATCCCCACTGGTACTGGTTGATTGCATTTGCAAGCAAGTTAAGTGGCCTCTTAGTTCACACCTTTTACTTTTGTCAGTCATCTCCCTTATCATGCTGTTTGCTGCAACCTTAAAAATTCAGTTTCAGATTCTTTATTATGCTTTGGGGAAAGGCATAGGACTTTAAAATATGTCAGTCTCCTCAGTGTTAGGCTAACCTGTTCCAAAGCCTCAGCCCAACAAGTAACACAAAATGCAGTGCATCGGACTGTCCTCAGGTGTCAGATTGCAGAAATGGAAAGGACAGTCTCCTGTGCCTCAGCTGGAATTATTCACCAAAATTTCTTCTCTGTATCCAGTCACACTTCCACACGTGCCCTTACAATAAGCCCCAGCTGTCTGAAGATAATAAAATTAGTCACTCTGCTCTGTTCTCTTTCCTAATGGTGTCAAGAGTGGACAGGTTCATATATGCCCTGTGCACACTTGTTTCTCTGTTGTATACAGTGCAGCTTTGCCTCAGTCCTAAACCAGACTGCATAAGCAGTACTGTAAGTCTGTTCAGAACTAGAATTAACCATAAGGAATGAGATGCCCATTTTCAGTCCCTTTCAGCAAAACATAAACCCCGAATGCCTCAGCTAGCACAAAAAATTGAATGGAAATCTCTTGTAGTATTCAGTCTAGCATCCCTGCTTTGTATTTCATATCTCAAAGTCAAAAGACCACTCCGATCCTGTACTTTAAGTCTCCAAACCTCCACATGTCCAGTCCTTGCCAAAGTGGTTACTTTTTCTCTGTGGTAAACAGTCCACAAATGTCACCTGGTTTGTGACTGAGTGCAGCAAAAACACATTGTTACACTGGCATACCTGAACTAACCAGGGACAACAGATGTTCTTTAAAGAATACTAGGATAATTTTGACTTCACTAATTAACTGGTAAATTAAAATGGTTCTGTTTTCCATTTCCATTTCACTGTGCTCATACGCATTTCTGATTGAACCTTTGCTTCAATTGAAATTTTCTTCCTGAGCAAATAATTTAAAAGATCTGCTTAGCCTAACATCTTTTAACAAGTTTTCCCATGAAGTTCTGACATAGAATTGTGAAGACTTCTATAGCATGCAACAAAGCTCCTCTGGATAGTAAGTGCTGTCCTGAAGGAGGGTTGAGAAAATTCATATTCACTAGGGAGATAGAAAACATTCAAATTGCAGGCAACCTTAAAGCATTAGGCAGCCCAGAAATATTTTTAGTTTTATTCTTAGGTAATAGGTCTCAGATTTTCCTCCAACTCAATGAACTGAAACTCGCAGACAAACCTGTTAAATATGAGGAAATTTAAACATTCAACTTGCCTCTCTGCCAGCTGTCAGGGAGCTAACCATAAGTTGTTTGGATTTCCTCCAAACATTGATATTTGCAATGTATATGTTATTCTGAGCATGGAATGGAACACTTGAAGTGCTTGATACTTTATGTTTGAACTCCATGCTTTTTGCTTGACTATGATGGACTTACCACAAATATTAAGATTGTTGTTTTTACTCAGTGTGCAAGCAAGAAAAAAAAAAAGGTAAACTGAAGAGGTGGCTTCTGACAAAATATTTTATGAATTGGTAGATTTTTGCTAAGTAAAATAGAACAGACTATTTCAGTTGGAAGGGACCTACAATGATCATCTCATCCAACTGCCAGATTAATGTAGGGCTGACTAAAAATTCAAACATGTTGTTAAGGGCATTGTCCAAATGCCTGTTAAACACTGACAAGCTTGGGACATCGACCACCTCTCTAGGAAGCATGTTCCAGTGTTTGACCAACCTCTTGGTTAAAAAATGCTTCCTACTGTTCAGAATAAGTCTCCCCTGGCACAGCTTTGAACCACTGCCATAAGTCTGGTCACTGAATATCAGGGAGAAGAGCTCAGCACCTCTGTCCCTATGTCCCCCCCTCAAGAAGTTGTAGAGAGCAATGAGGTCACCCCTCAGCCTCTCTTTCTCCAAACTAGAAAACCCAAAGTTCTTAGTTGCTCCTTATAGGACATTCCTTCCAGCCCTATGACCAGCTTTGTTCTCATCTGGAAATAGTCAAGGACCTTCACATCCTTCTTAAACTGCACAGAACACTTAAGGTGAGGCTGCACCAATAGCGAATACAGTGGGATGATCCCTGTTTGATGCACCCCAGGATGGGATTTGCCCTTTGGCAATCTCATCTGCTCAGGCACACACTGCTGACTCCTACTGAGCCTGCTGTCAGCCAGCACCTCCAGATCACTCCAGCTGATCCTCTACGTGTGCCCAGTGTTACTCTGTCTTAGGTGCAGGATCTGGCATTTTGTCTTGTTAAATTTTATCCCATTAATCGTTGTCCAATGGTCCAGTCTATCTAGATCCCTCTGTATTGCCTCCTGTCCCTCAAGAGAGTCAACAGCACCTCCAAGTTTGACACTATCTAAGGACAAAAACATATCTGGCAGGTAAAATTTGAAGAAATAAACCTTGTTACTGCAATAGAACATAAAAAGAGAAGGTATAGGTTGCTTTGTTTTTTTTTTTCCCAGTCAGAAGAATATTAGCAATCCAAAGTGTTTGAAGTTACTAGGATAGTTGCAGATAACATCTTAATATTGGAGATTCCTTTGAATGTCTTGGTTCTAACCACATCAAAAAGTGGCTTGCATCAAATACAATGTTACTGCTCAGTAGATTCTCTCAATGTCAAAAAGCAAAAGAAGGCATTGTCTCTATACGATGCTTTATAGGAGTTAGTTTCTAGCAAATGAGTACTTTAATGAGATGTTAAGAGAATTTAGGGATTTTAGACATTTTCCTTCTTTGGAATAAACCGAATCAATCATCAGTTATACATAGCTGAGCTTTGTACTTTTTCTGGGCAGTGGAGCCCCTCAAGGGATTACCCGGATTTGTCCTCAAACATGTACAATTCCCTGAAATCTAATTAGTGTCTGGCTACCTTGTTCTGAAATACTGAACACAACTGAGATGAGGAAGCTGCAAAACTGGTGAATATAACGTGGGAGCAACATTCTACCTCCTACTGAGCCTTACATGTTTGCCTTTAGGCGTTTCAGTATAGTCAGTCTGTGTTTATGTAGCCTTTTTGAATACCACCAGGTTTGACTTACAGCTCACAGGGACAACAAGTCTATCAAATCTGGTTTCAAAATGTGTTTGCTCTGAGTTTCAAAAAGACTATATGATGTTGAAAATCCAAAAACGTGACTTGGTTGCATAATACAGATGAGGATATGTGATGCCCATGTCAGTCTCTTTGTTTAGAGCAACAGTGCCTGATGAAAGTCCTGTTTATGAAATCCTCAGTGCACAGTAACCAGAAAACCAGGTACTTGAATATATCAGGCAGAAGAATTCTGATATAGAAATCTGTGACTGACAGACACTCCCAAGAAGATGTCTTACTTCAAGCATTTGAAGGGAAAAAAAAGGGTAAAAAGGAAGGTTTAGCACTTAGTATTCATGAGTAGACTTGTGCAAATAATAGATATTTTGGTTCGGTGGCCTTTCAGAAATGTATATACATAACATTTCTTGAGGTCTACTGAACATACTCAATCCCTGTTTTCTTTTTAAAATGCACTTATATATTTCTGTTTGACAAAACTGAAATGAGATATTTTGTTTTTTCCACTTCTAATCCCTCTATTTTCTGCCGGAGACTATTAATCAAATAAAATCAACTGCAATTTTATTGCTCCAAAACTATATCGTCAGCATTTTTTTCTTCAGAGTACACTTTGAACAGCTCTGTTTATGAATATTGTGTGCATAGGCAAAGAGTGAATATTTAAAACTGCTTTAATAAAGAAATATAAGCCCCCCAACAAAACCTACAGATCCTGCAATATTCATCCAAACCAAATACATGTTAAAGCATGGTCCAGATTTAAGCATTCTGTTGCATGTGTGAAAGTCCATAAGCTAGGACAGAATTAAGAGAAACTTTCCAATTAATTAATGATGCTTGGCTTTGGAAAAAGGTAGACATAGACTAATGAGGAATTACAAAAAAGTAAAATATTTTGTAATAATTGTTGCTATTTGGACTGTAGGGAAGCAGATATAACACAGAAAGTAGATTTTGTAAGTGATTGCTGAAAAATTAGGGGATTTTCTATCATGGAATACCCAAGATGTTTAGTAACGATAAAGGATGTTATTTATTTTGGCCAGTAAAAATGTGTAAATTCGTAGCATCTGCAGAATTTTAACGTATCTCTGCCTTACTTTAACAAAAAGTCAATACTACCTGACACATCTATCAAAACACTATTAAACAAAGACTTACTTGAACAGAAATTCTGGGCCACAGAAAAAGCTGACTAATATAGCTACTCATGTAGTAGAGCATATAGAGTCTGTTGTCTGCAACAAATACCTGTTTGAAATTATTAACTGAAAAATGGTGGAAGGAAGTCATTATGGCAAAAATGTAGAGTACTTGAAGCTATGATAATTCAGTCTAAAATTGTCTGAAATACTCAGTGATGTTAGAGGTCTTTTCCAAGTTTAACAATTCTATCAGATTTGAAGAGAAAGGACGTGCTTGCATAAAGTGAACAAAATCCTCTGAAAAACTTTTTTGCATAGTATGTTCATCCACACTGGTGACTCACAAACTGATAACGTTGATATGGAAAATACACAGGTTCAAAAAGATTGTTTGGAAGGGATCTTTGGTGCATAGCTGTCCTCTAGTGCAATCACCTTCTCAAAACAGGGCCATTTTCAATGGGGGATGAGGTTGTTCAAGGCCTTGTCCAGCTAAGTCTTGGATGGAGCACACATCATCATCATGGCTAGGTTTCGCGAATGAAGATTTGGGAAAGGCTCTATCCACATTTGTTACAAGCGCGCTGGTGGCTAAGGAGGCCAATACGAGATAGGCATGTCCGGTTGCAAAAGGCACAGCAGAAAGACTCCTTAGGAGATACATTCTGCAAGGCACGATTCTTTTTCTACGTTGTCTTTTCTCCTCAAGAGTGATCCTGCGTGCTTTCTCAAAGGCATCAGCAGCGTTATAGATGGTCTCCAGACCTCCCGATTGGAGGCCAGAGTAGACCAGTTATGTTGATCAGTATGGCCAAGGCTGAGATGTTGTTTCAGGGAGTCCTTGTATCTTTTCTTCAGGGCTCCTCTCTTGCGGCAGCCGGTGGCAAGTTCACCATAAAGCAGGATCTTAGGGAGGCAGTGGTCCTTCATCCTTGAGACGTTTCCTGCCCAACACAGCTGTGTTCTCAGTAACGTGGCCTCAATACTTGTTACTGCTGCTTGTTCAAGAACAGATGTATTGGTCACGTAATCTGACCAGTGGATGTTTAGGATTGTACGGAGGCAGCGTTGATGGAAGCATTCTAGGAGACACAGGTGGTGGCGGTAGATGACCCACGATTCAGATCCATATAAGAGAGTAGACAGCACTGTGGCTCTGTAAACACTGATGGATGGAACACACAACCTTGTGTCATCTTGTTCCAGATAGGACATGAATTTCCCAAGGATGACAAAAGGAAGTTACTCAGAATGAAATGACACAAAGTAGAAGAATGAAATTCCCTTTCTTGCTCTGAGCATGACTCAGGTAGCTAAAGTGATTTGATTTCTTTTTTTGAGAGGCAAAGGATATCAGTGAATGCTCTGGGATGGCCCATAAGCAAACAGGTCCCAGCAGGAACGTTGCTGAATGCTGGGATGTCTTAGGCTCAATAACACGGCTTGCAGAGCACTAAGAGGACCTCCCTCTAGGTATTTCATGGAACTTTTGTTAACAGTATCGTAGCTCAGGAAAACTGCATTGAATACTTTGGATTTATTAATCTGTAATTCTGTGTCACCACAGTTACAGACATTTGCACAAGATAGATCATCACTGTTGCTGTAGCTGTTAATTGGACATTGAGATCTCCTTCTGGCTAATTCAATTGTATCTGTGTTAGGGTTTTTGTATAACTAGGAGTTAGAAAAACTGTATTTAGTGGTTATATTTTATTTCATATATCTATACAAGATTTAGTATTTTGATAGATATACAGTTGGACTAGTACTGTTATTCTTTCCTGATTTGCCTAAATAATGGTCCTTTTTTGGCTTTAGTCATATCAATCCACTAGCCTTATTTTGTGACTTTTTTATGTCTCCTACTATTTACATTCATGGTAAGAAGAATGATTAGAAAACTTGAATGAGGAACAAGACTACACAAAGTTTTCAATGGCTAAAAGCCCAGCACTAAAATGGGATATTCACGTGGCACTAAACTTATGTACAGTTATGAGAAAAAAGATAGAATCCTAAAATCCCTTAAAAAATGATGGGTGACCATAGATGCTTTATGGAAGGTGAGTCAGAGCCTGTAAGTGAAATATTATTAGGTTATTCTTTACTCAGTGTTAGAGTATCTTCAAAAGGGAGTAGTTGGGGACACTTTTCCTGACATAAATCATACATTATCAGTTACTTCATTAACATATACCATCAGTTCCTTTGTTAGTATTAATTTGTTCCTGTGCTTTAAACTGTACTAATATTTACTAAGGTCTTTTATCTTCACAATTCTCTTCACTGGGTTCTGTTCTCAGTATCGTCATCAGTGATATCAGTGTAGCTCAAACAGTAAGTGTACTTCTGGCCTTAAACATTATTCGTTGTTTTTGTATGTGATTGTCTTTGTTTTTTATTTAATGGCAATCTGAATCCTGTGTGTATCCCCTTTCTGATTAGTACAGAATAAATGGCAAAGATAAGTGACAGCATTTGACTTTGCCTATTGAAAAAGTGACACAGGGTAGGACACAGGAATGGATAAACAGCTGTTTGAAATTAGGCACTCTGCATGTGAAAATGGAGATGCATCGGCTAGGGAATAGAACACGGTCAGGTCTCAGACCTCTGCTCCCTTTATTGGGGCCAACTTGCTTGTGGGAGGAAACTGGAGGAATATTAAGTGGCTCATGGAACAAATAAAAGCATTTTGGATAACTGCTTTGAAAAACAAGTGCTTTCTGGCAAGTGAAAGTATGCCTCAGTTGTATAATGCTGTTATGTCTAGCAGGCTCAAAGCAACACAATAAGAGCAGCAATGGTATTGTACCAGGGACAGAAGATAAATGAAGTATTGATTTCAGAACCAGCAGAACGCCACAAAAGGGACATATAATATTTTCATGGGGCCAGATCCTCACTTGATGTAATTTGGTATTGCTCCACTGAAGTCAAACTGATTTATGCCAGCTGTAGTTCTGGCCAGGTGTATTTATAACAAACAGGGAGGTATAAATAAAAGTTATGCTCATAGTGCTTGGTAGGAGTTGGTTTCCTAAAACAGAATGATGAATACACAGGCATTACAGTTTTTCTGTTCTTTTAACTTATTGCAGTGCTCATTTTCAGATAATTTCTGGCCTGTTTTTAGCCTTTCTGAATCCTTGTTTCCTGGAGTCCTCTCTCAGCCTGATGTTCTGCAACTGAAGAACTGAATTTGCTGCAGAGGCATAAAGACATTTGCTAACCTGTCCTTTGTAAGCTCTCCTGCTTCATGCCAATCTTTTCGTTTAGCCTCACAAAAATGTTCATTGTATTGGGCTCTGCTTTTCGGGGTTCCTTCATACCTGGTAGAAGGTGCCACCACTAGAAGAGTGGCCAGTGTTGCTTGGATCAATGTCTGCCAGCATTATAGAATGTATCAGAGACCTGTCTGCATGCTCAGAAAGAGATGGATCTTGGAAATAAATCACTTCATTCCAGTGGTTTCAAGAAGACTGTGCTGCAAATGCCATCAGTGTGCCAACAGAACATCCCACCACCCACTGAGACAACGCACTGTGGGATGCTTGTCAGAAACCTACATATTTGTACCTCAAAAAAAGTCCATGCACGGTTTTGTCTGTGCGCAGTGTTTCATGTTTGCAGTGCATGGCTTAGCTGAGACAACCTAGACTGCCTGACAGTCTTCTTTGGCCTGAGTAACTTTAACAAGAACAGAGACAACATTCTCAAATACATTTCTTTGAAATATTTCTATTAAATTTTCACAAAAATTTTGTACTATCAATTTGAGATTTTGGGTTTTTTGTAAGTGACACATAATGTAGTTTTCCATGTAATTTCATTCTGACTACTCTTGATTTTCTCTTCGTTCATTCATTGTGAGATGAAAATTAAACATCAGCTTACTGAGGATTAAAATGCATTTCTGTCACTGTTCAAAATATTTACACATGCTGTATAGAATTCACCCTATCATATATGTCTAATAATCTTATGTATTTGGTGAATGAAATTTAAAAAAATATTCCCAATAGATAGAATTACTTTAAAATTAATGAAAGTCCACGAGTTTTGATTTGTTATAACAACTTGTGTTTAACTAATTTGGGCTTAACTACAAACCAACTGGAATAATATGTTAACATGTTTTACTCAATCTCTTGATTAATGCTATTCACAGTAGTCTTCAAATCAGAGCAGATCAAAGGAAACAAAATCATGAGTCTTTTTATCTATGTATTTGAAAAAACATCTGTCCTGTTAGTTGACTTTAATGTACAATATGGAGAACTAATAGAGGGATCTACCTAACCTGAAAATAAAGATTCTATTACTGTGTAAAACAGACTCATAAATCCAAACACCTGTATTGATTGGTTAGCAAACATTTCCCCATAAAAACTGCAAGTCTTTTCAAGTGTTTATAATCCATGTAGGTATATGTTAGCTATAGGGCCCACTGGGGCATACTGAGAAGAAAAGAGAAAAAAAGCTCTCTCCACTATTTTAAGGGACAAAAAGTCTCTCAGCTCCATAGCTGAATTCAGAATAATATTTTATGATGAACAATCAGTTACTTGGGAATGGGAAATAAAGTCTTGGACAAAACATTTTTTTCTTTTATTTTCCTCTCTATTTTGCATGTCCAATGGAAATTTGGCCAGCTAGATTTCCTGATTTTATTCTGCTTAACCAGATAACTGTATGTGGAGGGCTTCCTTTGTTTTTTTTTAGGGGTGCAAAATACTTACATTCTCATAGCTCCTTTTCATTTTGCTTACAGTATATTTGAAGAAGTTGTGTGGTACAAGAAGACTGAATACATAAGAGACAACATTTTCCAGTGTTTCTCTAATTCCCTGAACTGGAAGAAGGCTCCATGCTCACTTGGGCATGATACATATTTTTCTGGGGAAAATAGAAGAGGAAAGGTGGATAATCATATATATATAGCAAGGCTTAGATTACAATCGCTCAAATGAAATCTCAGTTTTAAGGACAGGGCAGGAAAAATAGGCTTGTTGTAGTCATTTACTCCAAATGGTACTGGTTCATTTACTGAAGGAGGAAAAATCCTTCTTGCAGGATGAACTGGTTTAACAACAGACGTTGTGAATTTCCACAGAACAGAGCTGACCACGAGGAAGCAAAAAACTGGCTCAGCTGCTTTCTGCCAAAATCTGTATCTGGCTCTTTGCCATAGTCTACCACTCTCAAAACAAAATCTGTTAAAATGAATCTTGAACTTTGTTGGAAAGTCAGTGACAACAGTTGTCCCTTAAATAATGGAAATATTAAAAGCAAGACAAAGAGTTCACTCCTTCAATGAAGGAAAGGTTATTTTTCCATCTAGTTATTTAAAAAAACCCAAACATGCATATATATGTGGAATAAGGAAATTAATTTGGGAGTAGTGTGCTTGGATTTTTTTTATTCTTTTTCCTATTAGAAAAATAGGTTCATTTTTAAGAAACATATCTCAGTACCATGAAAACCAGGAAATTTCAGCTTACTGCTTTTAATCATGCTGACAACTTTCTCAACTGAAAATTATTCCAGGTAATATTTTTATTTATTGATTTTCTATAAAATTGTGATTAAGTATTGTGGAATAGAGGTACTTCAAATATGATCTGAAGTGCTAAAAAATTAAACAGGTTGGTATTTTATTAGTATTTTTAACTTATATGGCATCAAAGATGTCCATAAAGTTGTACAAAAACATGGAAGGATCTGTAGAAGCTAACAAACTAATTTAAGAAGACACAACAGTATAAGTGAACAAGTATACAGGCAGGGCTTACAGAGAAGATGCTGTAACACTAGCTGATGGATGTGACATGAATCCTCAAATCAAAAAGCCTTGTGGCCTATCCACATCCAATCTATCATTTTCTGGGCAGTACTGGGAGGTCAGCCCCTACCTTTCATTGGCCTAGGATATAAGCTACTGTCATTGATTAGTTACATTTTCAGGTAAGCATTTTTCTGCTTCCTCCTAGTTTACTTGCCATTTATAAACATAGGTAAAGAAGTTCACTTTTAAATTTCTCTTTAAATGTTAACTGGCAGTGATGTCCAGGAAAACATTGCAAAAAAATATTCCTGCTTCTGTGCTGGGACTTTTGCTTGCAATGTTGACAGCAGATGTCTTTTTGGTGTCTGTTGACTTCTTTTCTTTAAAACTTGCAGAAGATGACAAGCTTCTGAAAATAGGTACTATAATTTTGTGATGCGTTTGTCCAGCAATGTTTTGTTCCATGTCTAGTATGTGGTGAAAAGGGAATTAAAAAATAATATTAAAAAAAACCCCAAAAAACAACAATGAGTTTTGAGGATGGAGTAGAAGAAGAAAAAAAGAGAGGGAAAAAAAAGAAGTCAGAAGACACAACAGAGACAAATTTGTGGGCTACTTGGACTCAAGTTATCCAGAAGAGTAGGCAGAGGATGTAGAGGTGGTAAAATAAGGTAGTCAGTGTAAGAGAAAAATGAATGACAATGTTGTGATCCAAAAGACTGTGTGTTTATTTCACTTTAATTGTACTGAGGAGATAATATTTTGGTACCAAAGAGTTGCTAGGTACTGAGTTACCTGTGAGACCTTTGTATTATATCTGCTCCTTTGTAATACTACTTCTAAGAAGCAATAGGATAATCCTAGTGTGTGGCTTTTCTTCCAAGGTGCCTCTGAATGCACAAATTCCTGTGGTTGTGTTCCTGGGCCCTTGTCAGTGATGTGGGGATCACGGAATGATAAGAGCAGGCAGTGGTGGAGCTCAGATAATGAGGTATTCAGCAAACGAAAAATTCGTAGTAAACTTCTACTTGTCTATACATGCATAACGCTGAATAATAAAAGTGCTTTCTTCTGTTCTAATAGAAAATCTATGAAATGTAATCCTTATGAAAAAGAACCCTTTCTCCTGGGTTACCGAGAGTCCAACTGGCTATTATGTCATTGTAAAATGGCTCAAGAAGTCAAGAAATACTTTGGTGAGTCACCAGAACAGAAACTGTTGCAGGAGAAGGACTGAAATGGTAATATGTTAATTCTTGAATGTGTTCCTGTCTGCAGCTTGCATGTGACATGCCTAAGGCAGTGCTCTGTGAGAGGGACTGCAGAACTGGCAGTGCTGGTTCTGCCTCTGTTAGAAATTTGCCTTCCTTAGTTAGAATTACATGAAAAGCTCATCTATTCTGCTCTGTGATCTTGCCTTTGGGAAAGGTTTTGATACAGCATGAATCCTAGCCAATACTTAGGTTTGGGGTTAGACTAGGCTAGGCTAGAACAGCAGCAGTTCCAGCATTTGTATCTATTCAGTTGTGTCACTAGTCTGTCACTGACTCTGTCATAGAGTCCAGCAGCATGAGAAGATAGAAGCTGCTTCAATGTTTTTGCAACTTACTATAGGAAAACACATCTTTTCATGTGTCTATTTAAAATTTTTAAAGCACATGTATTTCTCTCCATAAGCACAGCTTGGAGTAATATGAGAATTTTTTTCATTTAACTTGCATATTTCTCTCTAATTATTTCTTTCTGATCTGCCAGTACTCTGGGGTTTCTATTGCTCTGGAGTCTCCAGCCTTCTGTCATCCTATATACACACAACTTCAGTGGGTCATAAAGAAGCATCTCATTGAGGTTTAAGAGCCTAGAAATCATTTACCTATATCTTTGCAGCTTTATTCTCCACTGCTTTTTCTTTGTTTGTCATATTGATTTTGTATTTGCAGTCTCCCGTTGGCCTTGAGCAGGATGAATGATTGTGTATTGTTTACATTGTGGTAATGCCTCATGGCAATGACAATTCAGTCAGAGAGCTGGACCCTCTACAAATGTCCAGCTGTATGGATAAAACCTGAAAGAAGAGTCTGCCAGAAAAGCAACAGTCAGAACAGGTAAATAGGATGAACTATCCCACAGAAACAAATTGCAGGATAAAGTCCCATTGGTTTTATTATAATAAAGACAAAGTCAGTGCGAACATAATGAAGTGCTGAGAGAAGATAACAATTTTAATGAATTTTAGGAAAGAAAATAAGCTAGATTTTAACTTCACCTCAATAAAGGAGCACAGAACTACAAGGGATTGGCTGTATCACTGAGTCTTGTCCCTGTCAATGTCTTCCTGTTTCCCTAGTCAAGTGAGCCTTGGCACTGTAACCCCTTTGACTATGTGAGGTACCTTTCTTTCATAGAATTACAGAATCTACTACGTTGGAAAAGACCTCTGAGGTCATTGAATCCAGCCTATGACCTAATACTATCTTTTCAACTAGACAATGGCACTAAGTGCCACGTCCAGTGTTTTCTTACATACCTCCAGGGATGGTGACTCCACCACCTCCGTGAGCAGCCCATTCCGATGTCAAATCACCCTGGCTTCCTCTGACCAAGTGCATTCCACCTCACATCAGTGTGCCTGAAAGCCAAGGATTGTACTCAGATTCTAATGCCATAAATAGTGTTGCTGTGCGGATGTGCATGTGCTCACCAATAGAGAAATGCGTACATGTATATATTTATTATAATGCCTCACTTCAGGGCACAGCCAAAGGACACATTTGCAGTCTCAGCTGAGCAGAAGGATGAATAAACTGTCTAACTGGTTCATGACAATTTTTATTATTGCCCACTACAGCTCCCACAAGGCAGCTCGAGAACATGAATAACAGCTAATGGAGGCAATCGGGCTACAGAATTAATTGAATCATAGAATCACTGAGGTTGGAAAAGACCTCTAAGATCCAACTGTTACCCTGGCACTGTCAAGTCCAACACTAAACCATGCCCCTAAGTGCCATATCTGCACATCTTTTAAATACCTTCAGCGATGGTAACTCAACCAGTTTCCTGGGCAGCCTGTTCCAATGCTTGACAACCTTCATGATGAAAATTTTTTCCTAATATGCAACCTAAACCTCCCATGTCACAACCTGAGGCCATTTTTCTTTGATTATCACTTGTTACTTGGAAAAAGAAACTGACACTCACGTCACTACACCCCCTCGTCAGGTAGTTGTAGAGAATGATATGGTCCCCCCTAAGTCTCCTTCACTTCAAGCTAAACACCCTTAGTTCCCCCAGACGCTCCTCATAAAACTGGTGCTTTTGACCCTTCACCAGCTTCTTTGCCCTTCTCTGGACTCACTCCAGCTCCTCAATGTCCTTCTTGTAGTGAGAGGCCCAAAACAGAAAATAGGATTCAAGGTGTGGCCTCACCAGTGTCAAGAGCAGAGGGCAGTCACTGCTCTGGTCCTGCCCATCACACACTCAGACTTCAGACAGCTGAAAGAAGCTATGTCCTGCAGAAACTGGCTCTGCTTTTGTGAGGGTGTTTGCCCTTGGAAGTTAATGGCAGCCTGCATTTGGACACTTTCTTGAGGAGTCTTTCCTGATGACCAGAACTACAAGAAGAGAATTTCCTCATAGTGGATCAGCCAACTTTTCAGGCTACTTTGTGGATGGAAAGCATGGCCTTAAAATGTACTCTGGAACTGCACTGTGCAAGAGTAACCTGCAGTATTTAATTTTTTAAATGTTTTTTGCTTTCTCCACGTGTCACTAATCTTTATCAAGCTGCCCTCCTGCTTGTGGCTGAATCATCTGAGATGCAGTTATGAGGCAGAGCCCTCATTGAATATTACACTGCTTTTTTCCACCAGTTTTGTTATATTCCAAACTTTAGGACTGCCAGTTGGGGAATCTCAATTTGCCATTTACTTCGGATGTGCCCTTCATAGTTAGTTTAGCTGATAAAGCAGTCAAGTTTGCCCTGGAGAATGAACACACCTAACAAGAAAACAACAGCTTAGAGGCTGCTGGTGATAGCAAACTTGCTGCTTCTTGAATGTTAGCTGTTAGTAATGTAATATTGATACATGTCTACATTTTTGGAGGATGGGCGCTAGTGAGTGAACTTTTGACTCTTTAAGCACAACTACATGCATATTTGACAGTGTTATTTTCTAGTCTAGCTGGGTAAATTTTTTGTCTTAAATTGTCAGATTTTTTTATTCATTAAATCAGAGTGATTTTTTTCCAATGCGAGGATTTCTGAATCTCGTGTTAGGAATTTACCTGAACACCACAATTTAGTGGAAAATCAGTCATCATGTTCAGATTGCTTTTCTGTAACTGTCATTCCAAAGCCATGTTAATTTCCCCAGCTAGTTGAAGTTAAAAAAATAATCTAGTTATTGAAAAGTAATGGATTTAGAAAAACACATACGTTGTTTCTGTATATTCTGAAATCTAAAATGCCTAGAGCTGCCCTGATTTCAAGCTCATGAGTCATCTAAGCTCAAGCTGTAGAAATTCCAGGGGGCATGTTGTTAAATAATTCATAAGTGATGTCATTTTACTGTGTATCTCATTAGCAAAATGCTGCAAGAAAGAATTAGGGAAAAGAACCTAAAGCAATCCTTGTCCTATCTCTCTACTCATTTTTCCCCCCTAGATTTGTCATATCTAAATAATTAATTTGTAAGTGATAGCATAACGAGCTTGTGTTAAATTACAGCTTGACAATCTCTCTGTCAAGTGATGAGAAAAATTATGAGAATCCTTTCTGCTTCAAGTCCCATACCCGAGTGTGTCTTGCATGCTCTCTTTTTGTGGAGTATAGTATGTATGTGTGAATATGTATATCCACTTACTTTAAAACTATATATGTATAGAGAGACTGGGAGAGGTCTCTTTTGCAAGAAACTATATCATATGCCTTCCACAAAAAAAAAATAAAAAGAAAAAAACACCTCTTGGTCTCAAAGTTATTAAAGCTTTTTTATTAGCTCTAGCACTATGTAATATTCAAGTAAGCAATCAGGTTATACAAATAATAATCTTCTTTTATCTAGAGGTCTGCATCTGTGATTAAGAATGTCAGTCACCTTATCTTGTAAACAGTCTGTTCTTAGTACACAAATATGGGATCTGGTGCAGATGTGTCTGTGTATGCCAGAGCACCAATATATCATTTTTGTTGCATCTAAAGCCTGCAATTTCATGCTTAGCACTTGGCATTGTAACCATGGTTATCTCCAGTTAGATGCAGAATACAGAGGCTTCAGCAGATGGGTTTTACTTCGACCACTGGCAGTCAAAGCACAGAAAAACCCCAGAATCCTAAATATATATGCATAGAATACGATAGATATAACAGTATTATTTATTACCTGACACATGAGGTTTAGACTTTATTGGAGGTGCTTTTCCCTGAAATTTCTTTGCAAGCCAAGCGGACTGCAGTCATGTGTAAGAGAATGGACCTCTTTTGCTGTGTTTTCCCAATGCAAAGAGTAGAAGCCAAAAGGCCAATATTTCTCTAAGTGTGAGGTTAAAGAAATGCATTATCTGTAAGCACATATATTTTCAAAGGCTTGGTTACTTTATTTTTAATTTTATCTTTAAAGAATCTAGCATGCTATTTCTAAATTTTTGGAAAGTAATAGAGGTTCACAGCTTTGATATTAGCTTAGAATTTTCCACATTTTTATAGGCCTCCATATGGCATTGTTTGTTCAGCAGAAAGAATTTACAGCAGAATAAATGAAGCAGATAACCAGTGCATCTTTACTGGTTGAAATATATTACACAGTTTCTGAGGAGTGTGCATGATTGCGATTTTTTCTTTCTGAAGACTTAGTGGTTATAGGCATTGTCTTGAAGTTTTGACTTCTCAAATGCATAGAATTCTCTCTGTAAACTTAATGTTTTCTATGAAAAAGTGTAATAATATCAATCCTTATCCTAGAAGAATTTCCTCTGATTTGCAGAAAATGTGTACAGGCTTGAGTGGGTGGGAGTCACCATGTACCATGCTGTAGTTTGCTATGCAGCAGCTAGAGAACATTTCTTGTCAGAAGCAGAATGGAATAATAGCATCCTTCCAAAGTAAAACTGTATTATGCTCTTAAATGACAGTATCTACTGTAAAGAAGAAAGCTGGGGTGAGCATTAGCTCAACCTTTCAAAAAAACCCCATTTATTCTGCAACTGTTATTTTTATTCATTTGTGGGTGCCCTGACCTGGTAAATGGAGGTTACTCTAAAAACTATACTTAATAACTGCTGCTGTTATTCACCATACTCTATACTGAATGAGCGACCTACTGTGACAGCATACTCAGAGTTACACGTTAGAAACATGTCCCTGGAGCCAAGAGTAAATTCCAGAAGCATTTGAGGCCCTTGGCATCAGTCTGCCACTGAATTTGTGCAGGACGACTCAGCATGTGCAGTTGTCAGTGTTCAGAACAGCTGGCAGAGGAGGATGCATTTAGTCGCTACAGGTCTGAGGAGACAGTATACAGCATGGGGAAGACCAAAACAAGAGCTGCAGCACTGCAGAAGACATGGAAAGGCATTAGACTAGATGGACCTGACCCACTTGCAATCATGCACGAAAAGAATCCATAAGTACTTTACAAAAGGACAAAGAGTAATTGTGGTGTCTGGAAGGGAAATGTAGCACTGAGTTAAAAACGCAGCTTAAAGAAATCAAGCAGAGTAATTTTGCTGTTTCAGGTTTTTCCTTAGGGCTGAATAGTGACGGACAGAGTTTGAATTTAATGCAGTGTCAGGAACAACAACTGGAAATGCCAGCTACGGAAGAGAGAGGGACAGGTTCTCCCACATCTTAGGTAAGTGCAAAACTCTAGAGGGAAATGGAGAATTCTTTTTAGTTTTGACTACTTTCCTTTTGAATGTGGCACATTCAACAGGTCCAGCCCCACCATGTATTTCTGTTGTTTGTGTTATGGTGCAAAAGCTAAAGGCTGCCTTCACATCGATTCCGTTATGCTGAACAGATAAACTAGGAAAAATCTGGTCCCTTCTTTAAAAGCCTACAGACTGAAGAAAAATATAACAATAGATCTCACAAAAAAAGGAGAGAACAAGGGGAAAGGAAATCTTCAAGATTCCCCAAGGATAACATTTTCATCATTCATCGAGTAAACTGAAAGAGATTTAGTTTAGATATTAGGAAGAAATTTGTTACTGTGACTATGGTGAGGCACTGGAACAGGTTGCCTGGAAAAGTTGTGGATGTCCCATCCCTGGAAGTGTTCAAGGCCAGGTTGTAGTTCAAGACCCAGTGTGCTGCTTAGTATATGCTTATCCTTAAAAAGTGCAAACTTTGATGGGCTTCACTTAACTAAAAAAATTAAATTATGTAGGATTTCCATTATAAAATTCAGAGTAAGTAAAAAGTAAGCAAAAAATATTACACATTGTCTCTGAAGTCCAATGTTCAATATGTCCTGGAGCCAAACCCTCAAATTCTACTTTAGATTAAGGTAACACTTGGTGAAATTTTGTAGTGAACCAGCTCTAGACTATGTTTTTCTGTTCAAATACTGAAATCAGTTATACCTACCTCTTTCATGTGACCTGTCTGCAATGGCAAGAGGGTATTGGCACTTTCAGATGAATTTTGCTTTGAATTTTTGAATTTATCTGAACGTAAATTTCAAAGCAAAACTCAGAGTGTGTGAGATCAAATAAATCAAAAGCCAAAAGACTGCATGAAACCCTGCAACATGAAATAACAGAGTTCTTGCACAGATCTGCTTACTATCTAAAAATAATTTATTCTCATCTCTATTCAGAATGTCCTGTGATAGCAGAAGAAGTGATTAAAAAAACAAGACACACATGAGAAACTAAGCCAGTGGCTTGAAAGGAAGGTAAGGAAAAAGAGACACCGTAACTGTGATGTGAACTTTGTCCCTCCTTGAAATGGCATTTAAGTGCAGTACTTTCTGTAAAATGATTGTCACACACCCTACTAATGCCCTCTGTTAGTGATTGAGGTCTATGTGCCATACGGTAGCAGACTAGAGTTTTTTCCTTAAAAAAAAAAGAAAGAATAGAAAAAGTATGTAAATATGGTAGAACAAAACAACAAAAAAAGTGAAAGAGAAGTTTAATAATTTTAATAATAATAGCAGTCTTCCATAGACAGTTCAATACTGAAGATTTTTCTATTTAAAATAGCTTAATTTCCCTGTGGATCTGAGGAAACCACTATCAACTTATTTATCTTTTTCTCTGCTGGGTAATCCTTCAGCTGTTATTTACACAGCAGCCTAAATTATGTTTGTTGCCTTGCAAGTGAGAAGATAGGTCACCTGCCTGAAGGGCTGTGGCCTGAACCCACCATGCACCCAGGAGAGAAAACAGGGGGACAATACTGAAAAAAATAGACTTTTTTGATAACAACATCCTGGTGTCCAAATGCAAAAAATGCTTCCAAGCTGGTTTCTTCTATCCCTTTTATTAGTGCTTTGAATATATTTTAGTTGTGTAAGTAGTACCTTATTAATTTATTTTTGCTATTTTGCTCCAGATTTGACCAATAGTTAGGCACTTGTTGAACTTTCAACCAGCTGACTATTGCCCTACTTAAAGCTGGGCTATGTGTAATTATTTGCAGAGCCAGGAACTTTTTACAGACATTCATCTTTTTCATTCTTCTTCTCCAGCCAGTTGAACTGATTTCTCAATAATTGTTATAAAAAGTTTCTAATATTTTCTGTTTAGAACTATTGACTAATTCCCACTTCTGTTTTGACGGACTTGTCTCTTTAGTTTACAAAACTCCAACCTCTTCATTTATCTTTATTTTGCTATGAGTATAACCTACTGTTTAAAAATTTTTGTAAGTATTATTAAGTTTGTTCTTCTGGACAGACTTTCTGGTGTTTTGATTGTTTAGTTTTTTTAAATTAAAAATAAAATGTCACAAATCATACTGCAAATAAGGTATAAGCCAAATTTTTATTTTACTTACTTTTGCTGTCTGTTTTGTTTTTAATCTCTCCCACTTCTGTTACTCAGGGAATTTTTTAGTGTTCTGCTACACCTGTGATTCATCAATGGCTTTACTAACTAGCTGGCAGTGACAGGAAAATCTCTACCACTCAACAAGAGACTATATTTTTAGCTCTTGCACACAAAATTCTGTACAGTACAACTGGACTGTACATATACAATTACTGGTAACTCTAGGATGAGAAGTTCCGCATTTATTATCAGTTTGTAAATTCAGGTGTAAAATATAGCAGGGCTTAGGCCTTCATTTGCAATTTAGTTAATAAGATGTCTGATTTTTTTGAGGATTCCAAATAGCCATTAAAATGTAGCAAAAATTTTTTAAGACCATATGCAACTGTATAATCCCTTGGCAAACATGCCAAACAGATTTTCACCCTTAGCTACACAGTCATCTCAAACTTATGTACAAAGTGAGGCAGTTTAATGCTTACCTTATGTTACAACCCATGAGAAATCAAAGCCACAAAGCAATGTGGTGGACAAAGTCTTCAGACAATTTTTTGTTTTACTCCTTGTATTGAAAATCAGCCAAAGACATTTCCTGTGGAAAAGAAGCAATCACAATTTAGGATTTATGGTCTTATAACCAGCTGGAAAATTTAGTTAATGTAGCCAAACTTCTAATTGCCCAGCAGATATCTTAGATCCTGACCCTTATTGTTATGGTAATGTTTTAACTGTAATGTTAAATCAGGGGTTTTTTTCCCCACACAATTATATTTCTATTAGAATTCTAAGGATTTTCACGGTATTGTTCTGATAAGTGCATTTTTGTTTATATTTTAAGAATGCCCGACTGACATTACATACAAAAGGCAGTGCCAATGAGACATTAAGGGTACATAATGAAATGCTGTTAACTGTTACAGGATGGGAGGGTTCATAACCCAGTGAACCGCAGCTCATGTGAGGGGCAGGTCTGTGTTGGGCCAGGGGGCAGCACTACTGCACTGAGCAATACATCGCTGCAGTTCAGTTCAGTAAATAGGGCCTAATGAAGGCAAGAAAGTGTTGGGAGAAAAAAGTATTTTTGTCCTATTTTTAGGTGGGAGATTAAACCAATGGAAAATAACCATTACATCCCCCCGACAGAATAGGTAAAACCTGTTTCAGGCCTTGAGGACTGAGTTTCTTCCTGGTGACCAGCCTAACCTGTGATTAATCCGAGATGTCAAGAGGTTGGATGTGATGATCCCTGTAGATCCCTTCCAGCTCAGGATATTCTGATTCTATGTGCGCAGTGGTTGATTGAACTGTGTAACAAATGGGGACATAGTACTGAGGTTCACCACTAACCAACAAAACTGATCTGATGGTTTTCTGAAGGTCGTGTGAAACGAAAGAAGCAAACTTGGAAACTGATCTCCAATATCTCAAGCCTCAATGTGTCCAGATAAGACCATTTCTTCTTTTTCTTGAAATTTTCAGATGAATTGACAATTTGATAATTATTTGTTCTTTTTTTTTTTTTTCTGTGTCTCTACCAAATTGCACTGCTAATTATTAATTAAGGCCACCTATGCATTTGATGTAGATAACTCTATAAAAATAAGTGCCTGTATTAAAATGAGACGTGGAGCAGCAGCAATACCACCACACCTTGAACAAAAAAAATGGTGCAAGCTAAGATGCTAAGCAGCATGTATGACTATTGTTGACAGCAGCAAGGGAAAACCTGGAAATACGTATGAGTAAATGAACTGCTTTGATAGCTTAGAGAAACAAATTAACTTAAAGATTAATATATACCTTTTTTTTTCCTATGCTGGACAATGAAAATGAATGTCATATGCAAATCCTATTTTCTAGTTGAAATATATTTGTGCCTATGAACATGTTTTGTATAATAGTAGCACTTTTTCAGTTCTGCAATAGTTAATAAGTTCAGATATTGATGCACAATTCATCACAAAAATATTGCACTCCTTAATTACATTCTTGTGGGGGTGTAGATACAAAGGGATAAAGGTCTTATCTTAGCGTATCTATTTCCCCACAGGGAAGGGGATTGTACTGTTCTCCAATACACGCACATTCACAGATGTATTAAAGCTGTATCACACTGAGAAAAGTAGTAGCATAAATATTTCAGTAGAAAATTACATTCATAACAGAAATAATGCCAGTACAACCACTGCATGTGTGCTAGACTCCACTGACAACAGCTTTTTCCTCATTCCCATGATAACAACATCAATAATCATGAAATCCTTTGGAACTAATGTGGCGTATGAGTGTAATTCTGAAGGACAATCACCTCACTGGCTGAGAATGATCTGCAACAAGGTGATCAGGGCAAATGGCTGCATTAACAGTAATGCAAGTAAATGCTGTGGATAAAAATGGTTATATCATCCCAGCTTCTGATTATTATGTCACTCATATACTGAAGTTCAGTATCAATGGCCTATTTCAAAGGTTATCAAAACTTCATCGTGAATGTAAGTGTTCTGCTGAATCTCTAATCTTTTTTAGAAAAAGATGTTATTTGTGAAGGCTTCTAAGTTTTCAATCGTGCTCTATTTCTTGTTCTGAAACTCCAGACAAATGGTCTAGAGTATATTTACCCTATTTTAGTGATGGGGAAAAGAATTAGAGAGAGACACCTTCCAACATGCTTTTACTATTTTAGGTATTTCTGTTCATTACTTCTTATACTCCTATTTTCAAAGAATAAAAAATTCTGGTCTTTTCAATCCTTCTGAGAAGTTGCTTATATGTTTTTGTGCTCATTACTATAATTCCTATCTAACCCCAGTTTTATTTCACATTATTGCATCTTTTTGGACAAGGTAAGAGCAAGGTGTTTCAGATACTGCAACTCTGAAATGCCTCTTGGTACTGCGACTTTGCATGCAATGTTTTCTATCTACTCCATTTGTCTGAGAACTCACCTTTTTGAAATGTGACTACCTATTAAACGGACATCTCTAGTGGGCTAGAAATTGAGCCCCTCATTTCCTAAATTGCTCCTGTTAATATAAAACAGTAAGTGCAAAAGTAATTCAAGTTTCCTCTCCAACCGTCAAGAGTGTCTATATCTCTGAAAATCACTCTTCTGAGAAGACCTCTTGAATTTGAAAGGATAGCAGATAGGCTGTTTATGACAATTGCATATTATCTTTTAAAATACAGTAACCTTAAACTGTACTTATACTTTGGAGCAATTTCTGTTAACTACACTTGCTGTGTGCAAAGTGCTCCACTGTGGTCAGAGAAGACCCTGGTGACACACACGTCTCCCAACAAAGGTGTTTGGGATTGACTCGAGACTGAATGAATGTAAATTCTGTGTCATCAGAAGGATCCTTTGAATTTACATTGAGAGATAGGAAATGCCTCACATGTTATATTGCTCGATTCTTTTGTATGTTTTTCCATGAATTACTTCCTCAGAGAGGAAATACTGGCAGAAATCTAACTCCAAATTCCCATTATTATTTGAATGATGGTTATGGGTCATACATTGTTCTGTACAAGGCTAAGAAATTTCCCTACAAGTTTCCTTTGTAGTATGTTTAGCTAAAAAGCATGACACAGGTGGACATGGGTTGCGTGCTGCAATCTTGACTAAGTCAAAATTAAGCAAAATGAATCGTTGTCCCTGGACTAAGGGAGAGAGATGGGAGACTTGAAATATGGAGCCAAACTTGAGTTTGATGGCAATGTTAGTGAACTGCTGTCTATACATGTTAGACATTTTGGTTGACTACAGAATAAGCCTAAGCAATGATTACATTAGTTTCTTAGCTTTTAGGCAGATACTTTCAACAGAAATGGAAATCCATGGAAGCAAATCCAACAATTTATAAGTATATCATTGGAATTTAGGTCATACCTGAAGACAAATATTCAACAAGAAAAGGAATGGATGATAGTTCACTAACTTCATTTGAAATTCCTGAAGTCACGGAGTTGTTCTCCAGATGAGATACAATGAAAACATGCCAAATTCCTGAAAAAAATTAATCTTTTTCATACTTGCTATGCCAAAGCTGGAACTGAAAGATGACTGAAACTAAAAGCACACTGATATGTATTAAGAAGTGCAGCAGTTCAGCTTTACTAAGTGAGGTCATACTTAGTGCATATAGGACACATCCTAGAGGACTTCTTGCCATCCCAGTACTATTACTTACCTGCAAGGTGTCCTTGCTAAACACCACCAGTTTTTCAAGTATCAGAGAGTAAAGATGGGTAAGATGAGACAAGCTTTGACAAGTTGTAGCTCAGGCAGACCAGCACACACGTAGCAGCTGATGAGCTGCAAAGAATCTTACCTGGCCTCGCCCGAGAACAGAGATGACTTCACTTACATTTTATTCTGAAGTGTACATATTATATTGAAGGTCAGAGTGGCATGGTTCATAAAGGAACAGATGGAAGGAGAACTAAATTGAAAGTATTTGGGGGTTGGAGTTTGGATATAGATTTCAGTGTAGTTAGAAAATATTGAAGACGTGGGGATGTGGCTATTAGTGATGGTGGAAAGACCATTCCCTTTCCAATGACAGCTGTTACATAGAAATATTCTTTCCATGGGAGTCTGATTCCTGGGAATGGGAAGAGAGAGGAATATCCTGAAGAAGTTGGTAATGAGATTGGGAATCTTAAATCTAGTGCTGTAAAGCAACAGCCTGCCTTCCTTATGCTCTACAGGTGGTGGGAAAATGGCATTGCAGCAAAACCATGGCAAGGAGGCAGAATATTGAGGACAGCCCTTCAAGTGAAAGCAATTAAGGAAGGACTTGTGAGAAAGATTTTTCAAATAATCTATGATCTGAGAGCCTTAGGTTAGCAAAATCTGATTAAACTGGAAATCTCTCACTGTTATATCACCCCACGTATCCAGAACATTTCTTATATTTTCCCTTGCTGTCTCCTGTGAGTTTACAACTGCAGACAAATATAAGAAAATTGGAGAATATTAATTCCTTTATGTGTTTAGACCTGTAAAAACATTTGCTTACAGCCATTAGCCTTTCAGTTTGTCTTTTGTTCTTCCTCCCTTTATTACAATTTCTCCCAGAAAGGTTGCCCGATTTTTACTGCTTTACTGTGATCTTATAAATCTGATTGTTCTTTATTTTCTACATTTCTGCTCTGGCAACAACATATTTTTTCCTGATGTGGGGTGTGCAACAATGTTTCTTTTTTTTTTTTCTCTGGCATTACTCCGTCTTTGCTAAATGGGTTGTAGAAAACCTATCATTTTCAGTTCAGGTGCCAGGAGTGAGTTGACAAAGACTTTCTGCATACCCTGCTGCTCTGCCTGGAAGGTAAAGAAAAAATAATCTTTTTGTACACCACATGAAGCAGGTGAAAGTCTTTGCAATCAGAAGGATGTGAAAACTTTGTGAAAATGGTTCTGTTTAATACTTTCCCATGGCAAAGGTTAGCTCCTACATGTGCGTGCTGGTTGAATTATACATTTTCCTATTAAAGTGATATGCTTCAGAATGATTTTGTGGCTGATGATACCCGAAGAAATGTACAGTTTGTCACTGAATTTATTAGTGATGCACGCCACAGGCCTAGGCTGGGTGCTGCATATCACAAAGTACAGAGAGCCATGCATAGTCTGTTTGGAGGCTGTTTATTTCTAAGATGCAGGCATTTAAAAGAGTAGTAAAGGGCATATTATTATGCAGACTTTCAGGCATATTAAGTCTGGAGAAATACGATACAGATATATTGGTAGCAATCCACAAAGAGGCTATAGACAAACCTTGTGCCAGACAATGTGGATTTTACAATACAGAAATAAAAATTGATTCTGTGAATGCTTAGAAGTAATACATGGAGTCTAGGAGGAAAGCTTGCTAAGTTGAAGTAAAAAATGAAGAAATTGTTGCAATCATTTTGGATTTTGGGAGATAACGTGACCTTGTCATTCCTATACGTCTCTTATATCTGTCTGATAGGAACATGGAATTTCTCATTTAGGTCAGGAGCAGTCACTTATATTTTCTTCCTGACAAAACTGAAATGGAAGAAACCTTTTACCCATGGGCCCCTCATTCTTATTAATTCTTGCTGTTTTGTGTCAGCATCAGAAAATATATTGTCAACAATATCACCAAAAATAAATTCATGTAAAAGGTATTTAATTTCCCCCACCATACCGATGACTTCATGTGTGGTCTGTGAATCAGAAAAGAAATCTGAATTCTTTATAAAGCAGAAGGGACCTCAGCTTTTTTTTTTTTTTTTTTGAGATCAAATATATTGGCATTTTGGGTTTTTTTAAAGGGTTTTCATTGCGAGGCCCCCCAAGGGAATGGCCTGAAGTTGTGTCAGGGGAGGTTTAGGTTGGATATTAGAAAATCGTTGTTCACCCAGGGGGTGGTTGGGCACTGGAACAGTCTCCCCAGGGAAATGGTCACAACAACAAGCCTGACAGAATTCAAGAAGCATTAGGACAATACTCTCAGGCGCACAGTGATTCCTGGGCTGTCATATGCAGGGCCAGGAGGTGGACTTCGATGATCTTAGTGGGTCCTTTCCAACTCAGAATGTTCTGTGATTCTGTGATATTCAAAATTAAAGATATGGATAAGTTAATTAAAACAAGTCTCAATAGCTATCACTTTAAAAATATTGTCAAAGCTGAGTTCTTTCATATGAAAAATAGTTTATATATTGATTAGCTACTTTCTCACTGACTTGGCCAATTGTACTGAAATAAAACCCAGAGTAGGAGGGTAATACCTGCCATGAAACAAATTTATATGTGAGGTGAATGAAGATGAGAACTGCCCTTAAATCACACACATGCACACTCACACACACACACACACACATACACAAGAAAGGTGAGACTGAGAGTTGGTAGGAAATCAAAAGACAACATGAGCTTCACAAGGGCTCTTCGGATTTCACAGTGACCCAGACTTTGAATGCCTCATAACCTATAAACAGAGGAATGTGAGAACAAGAAGAGTTATCTCCCTCCTTTAGTCTCCTACATAAACAACTTGAATTACATAAAAAATACTTAATATATTTATTGCATAATAAAAATACTTAATCTCACTATTTGAACAAAAGCTAATTGAACAAAAAAAAATCTACTTGACAAAAACAAATACTACCTACTTAGCAACAAAGGGAATAAAAACAAAGGAACTGAACATGAGAGTTACTGCCTCAGACCTGTTTCTTGAGATGGGAGTTGAATTATGACTGTTTCCTGGAACAGAACCCAGAGTGGGCTTGACTTAAAAGTGCCTTCCCAGCTCTGGAATGATTTCTGACATTTTGAAATAGCTATCACAGCGTATCGTAAGCAACGGTTTATTGCTGTCAGAATCCACACTGGAAAAATAGATGCTTTTTAGCTTCTGCTGCTCCATAAAGAGAAGCATCTGAGTAGGGATGTAATTAAATGTTTGGCATCTCAAACGCTATGTGCAATGTTAATCTGAGCAGGTAAATCAGCTCAGCGTCAATAATAGTGTAGAGGGCATGCAGTACAAGAATATGCACAAAAAACCAGAAAAACAAGAAAGCACATCCTTTTGCAGGCACTGAATAATAATCATCAAAATGGACTTTACAAGGACAGGTTACTGACACAAAATGAAAGCAACCGTAAAACACACACTCCCTCAGAAAACCAGCAGAATGGAGATTAGAGAAATTGCTTCTGCTTTCCTATTCCCAAACTTCCTAGTATTAGTACTTCATAAAACAGTTCCTTAGCTCTTTCCACATGATTAAATTCTGGTTATCTCAGTGCAGCAGGATAATTGTATGCAGATCTGCAAGAATTTAACATTGTTATCTCCTTTTAAATCTTTAATACTGCTAAACTACTTTCCTTTAAAAAAACCAAAAAATTGTAATGAAATTGTTTATTTGGGTCTTCATATTTAAGTTGTGTTATTGCTTGCTTTGGCAACAGAAATGAAATGTTTTGCTGGAAAGATTGGCAGATTACCAAAATGAAGACCGTTATGGTTTTTAAAAATTTCCAGAGAGCTGAAAAATTCAATTAAAACTTTATGATATCATTTGTTTATACAATATATATGACAGTATCAAAGCCTTAGATCTGATGTTTCTAGTATAAGATTTAAACTTACATAAATGATTATTTAATATATTTTCTTCATAAATCTATCTGATCTGTTGACTTGGTTTGTGCGTTACCCAAGGGAGGAATAGGAAGTCAGGACATGAACTCCACATTTTAGGGTATCAGTCCAGGAACTATAATTGATTCTATGAGATCTCAATGAAACTAAAGCTGAGCTTCAGGTATTCCCCTCATATGTACCCAGATATTTATCCCTTTCCAGATATCTAGCTCACTCTGGTTTCTACGACATCAAAAAGGAAAGGTGACAAGGAACCCATCATGACTTACAATATCCCATAGGATGGGATGCCACATCTTATTTACTCACAAAGTATTCTGGGACCCACAAGGATCATCAAATCCAGTTCTTAATTGAATGGTCTCTAGGGGACCAAACCCATAACCTTGGCATTATTAGCACCATGCTCTAACCAACTGAACTAATCTCACTCATTCCAGTCAGGAAGACACAGATGAGGCACCAACTCCTTTGGCATCATTTATTCAAGAACTTAAGGTCCTTATTCAACTAACACAGAAAGGTAGGTGCTCCCTTCACTCACCTGCAGGTATGACCCAGAGGGTATCTACTTTAGAAACTCAGAGGAAAATCTCCGCACACAAGTGGAGATGCTGAGCTGAACCCATGGATGTACTCCATCTTGTGAAGTCAAGCCACAGAGATGCTCACGTTTACCTGCAGGATCTATTGCTTTAAGTAAATTTCCCTATTGTCACAGCTGGGCAAGCCTTGAAGTGATGTTTCCTTGTAGTTTGATATTGGGTACAAAATCAAGAGAAAGAAACCTGAACTTCCAATTCCTAAGATCTGTACAACTGGCTGCTTGTCAGATGACATTCTGGGTCCGTTCAGCTTCTCAATTCTTCTGATCTACCCCTTCTTCCAAGGCAGCAAAATATGCAATAATTTGTGCAATTTTAATTTTTTTTTCCTGATTATTTTTATGGTATGATATTTCCTGAAGTTTTGTATTTTCTTAGCAAACATTCAATATTTTCAAGTAAAATTTACTGGGAAAAATGCTGTACTTTCTTTTCAGCTACATTTCTTTCCTTTTCTTGTGCATTGCTACTGTACAAGATTCTACTTCCTTGCACATATAAACACAAATACTTGTGTAGTCTTGATGACAAAGTGTTTGGAAGATGGCAAGGTGTTTAAAAAGTGAAATGTGAACACTTTGGGAAAACAGTTTTCTGTTTTATCAACCTGAAAGTGAAGATTGCTGTTTGAATCATGAAGCTCTACAAAAACATGAAAAACAACCCCCCAAATCTTTACAGATAGTCAAGCATATGCACAAAGAGCAAGCATAGATTTCAAATTCATGATTTCTTTAGTATTTTTTACATTATTTTAACTAATAAAATAGCTCTCTCAAAAGAGATTGAAGCTTTCTGCCATACCAAATCCATGTTTAATCCAAGAAACCGCTATTCTATGCTTATTTGAGTAAAACTTTTACACTTGTCACCTGCTTTTAAACTCACAAGTTTTTTTTAAATTACATGAGCACAATAATTATCTCAGTCCTTAGCCACAATCTGTTTCCACCCTCAAAAGGTCTTCTGATGGTATATTTGTAATGCAGCTATGGTGTTGTCTTCAACTGTTTTGAGATTTTATGTGACCACACATCACTTCTGTTGCTGAGCACATTTTCCCTAACGTGGTGGATAATCATCCGCAGTAAAAAAGAATTATTTTGGCAGTGTTAATTGATAGGACTGCCAATATTCTATAATCTAAGTTTTTCTGGAGCAGTAGGGTCCAGAATCTCTTTTATATATGATGGCAGGAATCTCTTTTATATATGATGAAAAGACATGGTATAAGGAAAAGTATCAGCTTCTCATGGTTAACACTAGGTGCACTCACATGTTTTCTACTATGATGCATTTTCCCTCCTATGTGATTTTAGCTTCCATGCATTCATCTTGCCTCACAGCTGAAAATTAGATACTGCAGGTCTCAGATGATGTACTAATTGGTCACTAATTGGAAGTATAAAATGAATAATATTCACAATTGTAGCCAGAAAAGGGGACCAATTTTGGAATATACCTATTGTTTTTCAGATAGGATTTAGTTAGAATAGCAGAAATTATCAATAATTATTTATACTCTATGTTCATAACAATTTAAATAAATATCTTATTCTCTGTGCATAATATAGCATCCTTCACATTTTTCCAGGCAGTATTTATGCATTTTGCAATATAGCATTCTTGTACTGAATGCTAACCAAGGGGAGAAGTTTTTTTTCCCAGTGTATGCCTTGAAATGAGGAAAGGAGGACACTAAAGTAAATAATTTTCTGGCTGGTTTCACTCAAAAGCTGCTATGGAATCTGCTGATAGCTTGAAAATAACTTAATAAAAAGTTGGAAAAGGAGAGATTGAATAGGATAAGTAATAAGAACCAAGGTGAAGAGAAACCCTGAAAGATCAATCTACTGAAGTACACTGAGTTTCAACAGAATCCTTTCAATTAGATGGCTCTCAAACCACTTCAGCTGAATGTGGACCCTGGAGTGCAATTTGCAGAGGTACCAAATTGATAGAAATTGTTTTTCTATAAAGCACCTTGGTGTGTTAGCTTTGATTAATCAGAGGCAATTATCACAGCTAACAGAGCATAGCTACACAGAGAAACTGCAATCACGGCAAAGTTCACAAGCCTCTTGCATCTAGACATATGAAGTTCCACAGCAATGTTGCCCATATGCAGGCCAATTTGTGCATACTATTGTAAGTATCTTTTCTAAACACCACAGTTATCATGTGTTTGCTTCAATACCAGATAAGCTCTGTCACAAACATCTCTGTACTTGGGAATTTTGAAACAACTAGACTATCAAGAATTGAAACAGGCTGCCCAGGGAAGTGGTTGAGTCACCATCTCTGGAGCTATATAAAAGATGTTTATATGTGACCTTAGTGACATAGTTTAGTGGCAGACTTGGCAGTGTTGTGTTAACAGTCGGATTTGATGACCTTAGAGGTCTTTTCCGACCTAACCAGTTCTGTGATTCTGTGATTTTTGTGACTAGTTTTCTGTAAACATTCAAGCAACAAGATGTATAGGTTTCATAGTGCACTTGGACCATTGCTAGGGTCCTAATCTGGTTTATATACTTGGGGTAAATCAGTGCCAAACTGAATTAAAAATGAAATCTTCTTTTAGATATAACTGTTGCTGGTATTCCAGGGGCCAGACTTTCAGTGACCTATTTAATCCTTTTGCTCATTTTGCTAATTTAAAATATTTCAGGCTAAATACCACATGGTATGGAGAAGTAGGTTGGACTCATAATCTCTACTGAGTTTACTTGCAATGGACTTCAGTTTTTGCTGTCCCCATCTTGGGGGAAGTAATCTCTTCAACTGTCTCATCTAACTCCATCACTGAACTGCAAATCAAGGTCCTTCCCTCCCTGTGCTAAACTTAGAGATGCTTGCAAACAAACTGAATTGCTTGATGGGCTCTATAAATACAGAAAGTTATGATTGTGGCAAGTCAGGGTTGAATAGGAGGTTTATTCAGCCAGCTCTGCAAAGGGAACTGTGATATCTGACAAAAGGATCAGTGGTCAGATGGAGGCAGCAAATTCTTATAGCTCCTTGCTTGGTCTGACTGTGAGCCAAACTCTACATTAGCTGTCTCAGGGCCAGAAGGGTGACCTGAATTCTTATTGCCTGTGTTCAAGAGAACAATTACGTCACTTGAAATGCAGGCTGACAAAGTTCCCCTGAGCTGCGCTTGCAAAGACTCCCTGCATGTTCAAAACCAGTGGCTGAAATGAAGGATGTAATATAATCCCTGTTTTTGGAAGTATTATTGTCTGTATTTCATCTTTTCCCAGGTAACATCATAAACATTTAATTTCATGGGCAGTAGCAGTGGAATTTCTTATAGAATTTTACCATATATTACAGCTAGACCCTCCAAAAACAAATAAAAGAGTAATTATTTCCTTATAAATGCTATCACAGCAGCTCACCCAGAAGAACTATTTCTTTCTTTTCCTAAGTGCTGTTGGAAGTAATCCAAATATACTGGAAATTATGCTTTCAATTTTGCAGTGAGGAAATGGGGACTGGGGACATTAACAGCGTAGCTCAGAAAATACTTTGAGAGCTGCAGAAATGATCACTGGTTTACATGGCTGTCACACTGCAATCCAGAATCCTAGGCAAGGAGCCTTTGTGCCCTGTGCTCATCACAGGGTGGTCTGAGCTCCTCCAAATGGTGGTACAATTACAGCAGCTACTTAGAGGACATACTTATCCTGGGGGGTGAACCTCAAACTCTGACACTGAGCATCAAGGTAACTTGCTGTCCACTGCAGGGAGGAAGCCCTGCTCAATGCTGAGCACGTTTAAGAGCAACCAGTGTCATGTGGTGCCACTACTTGCCTTTTCCATAACAGAAACAGGGAAAGGAGGGGGCATAGCTTCACTTTCTCTCAGCCTGAGGATGTCCTTTACCTCTTCAAATCTGTGTGTTAGTTTCCTCCCTCTCTCCCCCCCCCCCCCCCCCCCCCCCCCCCCCCCATCCTCCCCCCACTGCTTCATCTCTGCAATTAGGATCTGGATTTAGATTAGGGACTGCAACCTTCTTGCCTGTGGTGCTGTTCTTCCATCTATCCAGCAGCAAGCCATAAACCAGTCTGCATTGTCCCCTATGGAGAAGGTTTCAAGAGAAAACGAAAGCCTCATGCCTTCCAGCTCTGCTGGGGCAAACAGTGATACAGGGCTTTTAAGGCAAAATGAGTAGGATGATTTTTTCATTTGTTTTTCTGTGTGGTGGTAATGCTCTAAGGCTAATCTCTATTGTATTATGAATTGTACATACTTGTAGCAGTGATGGCCAAGACTGTCACAACAAACAGTGTAAAATAAAGTAGTATGAAGCAACTGCTGAGCAAAAAGATGTAGAGGTTTCATTTCTTATTGAAAGGTATTGCCATTTCTGTAGAAAATTGATTCCTTCAACAGCAAAATCTACAAAAATGCATTAGGAATACATTATTTAAAAGTAAAAGCATCAAAATATAGTTATTTTGTCAGGTTTGCAAGTTTCATTTTTCTTTAAAAAGCAGTTGTAAATGAGTATATTTTTAAAACTGCACAAAGGGCAAAAATGGGAAAAGTTTGGGATCCAAAAAACCCCTGGGGTTTCTAGCTCAGCCTACCACATTAGCTATGGCTTAGTAGTGTGCATTATGCAAATATAGCAAAGAGCCTTTTAAAACACGATTAAAGACCTGACCTACAGATTAAGTAGGGCCATCTTAATATTGTGCATGAAAGAAATGTCCTGTGTTGCAGACCAAGATAGTGAGGAATAGGAGAAGTTACTCTGGGTTAAATTTTCCAATGCTAATTCCAAAAATAAATAGATTTGTGGGAAAAAATAAAGAAAAATGAAATTCAGGACTGTTAACCTATACAGTCTTTGATTTAAACTACAGTGGTCCCTTATCTGCCGTTCTCTAAGTAGCATATTAAAATATTATATAATATGTTAATGAAAAATGAGAGATTTTTAATTTTTTTCCATCTTCCTTCTTTATACCAAAATTTTATCTGTAAGGAAGCTTTAGTATTTCTTTCTAGATAGGGAGACAAAACATTTTCTATTTTTTTAAATATTGCTTTTCATTCCATGTATCTTCTACAAGAGAAAGAATGAAGTACATTTATGGTATGATGAGATAAGAAAATGCAGACAATATGAAAATATATGTGCTCAATATTATAAGAATATTTTTACAGGTAACTTTTTCCTCTTTAGAAAACTTGCTGCTGAAATATTGCTCTGTTTGTGATGTAGGATGAGAATTGGTTGGGATGGAATGCTGCTTGCAGCTCAGGCTGTTGGGTTAGATGCCCTAATTTAATTTGCTTGTATAAGCTTTCATATCTGAAACTAGGCTGCTGGCATAAACAGTTGATCAAATTAAAATGCCTTCTTGGACAATAAGGAAGCAAGAAAAATAGCTTTATCTGCTTATTATTTTTAAAACATCCTTTTGCTAAAAGAAAAAACAACAGAAAAAAGACAGGAAAGATAAGAAAGGTGAAAGCACTCCTGAGAAGGGAATTTTCTCATCATAAAATTGTTGTCAGCTAATAGAAGAATAGGTCAGATGAACCAGCTCTTTAAGAATCCCTGTGACACCGGTTACAGAGTGAAAGTGGATAAGCAATTTACAGAGTGTAATTTACTCTTTGAACATTAGTTTTACATTGGGGCAATATCCATGATCAGACTACAAATACTTTGGTTAGAGTTACTGCATTTGGGGATAGATCTTTTATAGGCTGATCACAAATAATCCTGCTGCAGTATATGTATCTCCTAGCTTTGAAATAGGATCTTTAGTGTTTGGTTCACATCACAGCTTGTGAATATCCTGACTAAGCATAGACCCCCCCCCAAAAAAAAGAGCTCAAAGCCGAAAGAATCTTAATTCTGTGGTTTAAATCTGTTTAGGAATGGTACTCCACACAAAGGATTAAAGATTTCTGTCAAGTTTATATCTCTTTTCCTTTTCTGATCCCTCTAACCTCTTTCCTCTGTGATACCATTAGCCAAACTGTAACCCAAAAAGATTTGGGTTTGATTTACTTCTAGAGTTTTAGACAGGGTTTCTGTGCTATGTTTTAAAGGCTTGGAAGGTTAAAAAAAAAATTGCAGAATGAGTTTCCAATAACAAGAGATTGGAAAGTGACTAAGGCAAATTTGAGTAATGATAACAAAGTAACCCACTGAATATCCACTGTCAGGCACTGGCAGCTGATGCATGTTCAAAACGTGGTGAGTGCTGCCAGTTCCATCAGATTATCTCCATAATGGCATTGTTCCTAATGCTATATGCTGTCATTTTGGTCTGAGGCATGAACAATAATTTTGTTCTACGAAAAACAAATATTCTCTCTACTTTATGTCTTCAGAATAACAGGAGACACAGGTCAAAATAAGGATGGTCTAAGTGAAAGGTGAAATAAATTGTCTAGCATTTTATTTTGCTAAGCCTCAAGAAAAATAATGATTAGCCAATCTGTGTGTGGTCACCCTCTTGTTTCTGCTGCTAATAATCATACTTGTGGCACTAAACAATTTATATAGTCAGTAATATATCATCCCAGTAAACAAATATGAATCAGTGAACCAGCTGAAAATTCTGTCTGAAATGCCCTTCCTCCACAAAGTCAGCAGAGCATAACATATCAAAATAAAGGTCAGCACAACCCAATTTGAACATCGGTAGTCATCTTTGATTGGGTTTGACTCTGAGCCTCATTTATCAGTGTTAGCCACTGAAACAATCTCTGTATTTTCAAATTGTTTCTAATTTGTTCCACTGCAGTCCTTAAAAAGGAAGACAATAATTTCTTCCCTTCAGTTTGTTCACCATCTTTTGCTTCCTCCCAATACAGTGTCCAAATTTACTTTTCAGATTTCCAAAAAACAGACGAAACTTCATTAGCGTTACTACTACTATTAGGGCTGTTATTATTTTTGATATTACTAGTACTACTATTTCTGAACTTTTAATTCACCAGATACACCACATTCAGATAAACCACAACAGAGGTGAGGAAAACAACAGGGAATCCAAAAGACCATTGCTCCCAAATACTAGGTTTTTCTTAACTGGAACCATCAGCAGAGGTTAGAATTGGGAAGTTTATAAAGTTTTTTTGCTATTTTCCTGGCAGGCAACTAAGGAAAATGAGACAGAACATCTACAGTATGTGCTTTTAGCTTAAGGGCCAGTAAAACTGATGAAAAGGGTAAGAGTAGGAAATGACATAAACTGAAGAGAAAGAAAAAGACAATAAAAATAAATAGATTTGATAGGAAACCAGACTCCTTTTGCTAGTTCACAGAAAATGGAAGCTACCTTTAACTGAAGATCTTTCCTGAGTGGATGTCAGGGCACAAAGGTGTTCACTGTGGTTCAATTTGTTTGATTAAATACTCATAGCCCAGCTAAGGGCAATATTTTCCACTGGTTTAATCAATGGGAACATTGCCATTGTCTCCAATAGGAACACTTTTGCCTAAATGAATACAATGTATATTCCTCTATGCAACATGAATATTTTCAGGCTTGAAGCTCATTTGCAGCTCTGTTTTCCATCAATTTGATGATTCAATTGCCTACACATTGTCATCTAGTGGCATTTAAAATTGTGTGCGGTATCTGAGGTAACCAAACAAAGTTCATACATATGTTACAGGACTTAGTGGGAGCAGTGCCTCCTGGACTGGCAAAAACTGGCCAGATTTTTTGCCCTAGGGCAGTTTAAATGACACTGGATGGCTATATTCAGGCAAATGTTTCATCTCCGATTTTCTGACCATGTACTTCCAATCTTCGTCCTCTGCTAAGGTGGTGTGCTGCTTGAGTCACAGATATTAGTAAGGAGTTAATTTTGTTCACAAGGAAATGTGCAAGGCAAAGTACTGCTCT
Source organism: Neopelma chrysocephalum (assembly GCF_003984885.1). NCBI lineage: Eukaryota > Metazoa > Chordata > Aves > Passeriformes > Pipridae > Neopelma > Neopelma chrysocephalum. The sequence continues at coordinate 4,677,113 of NW_020897689.1, read as the reverse complement.
AAGCACTTGGTGGTGACGGATCCATCTGCTTTTATCATCACTCTTCCAAATTGAGCAGATTCTAAAGTTCATGAGTCTGACTCTTCTAGTACTAAATGACAAGGTGTTTGAACCACCTCATGGTGTAAACCCAGAAGGGATACACTTGCTCTCTTGACATTCACTCTCTAACCCAAATTACCTTTTCTTTCTCTTGCACGGCCCACATAATGGTGATTTAGCTATGAATGCATTTTGGCAGTAGTGTGAGAGCTCTTCTTTTGATGTCTGTCAAGGGTCTGTGTCAGTAGCAGGAAGGACACATCCTTTGCTGGTGTAACTTGACATATGCCCAAAGAAATCACCTAGTACATTAGCTTATCACTTTTATCAAAAGAAAGAGAAAAAAATGAATATTTTCTTTTAGTGGGTAGCTGAAGCAGATAATATCCTTGGAAAGGAAACATAAACCTCTGTTTTTGTGCTTCTTGGAATTCTGTTTTTTCCTTAGCATCTCAGATTAAAGAAAAGAGCATGTTGGTAAACATCACTTGCATAGTTTGGTAAGGTCAACAGCAATTAAAACATGAAGTCATAGATTACCACAGAGTTAGTGTGAGTCTTTTTTCCCACCTGAATTATAATGTGATTTGACAGTTAAAGACAGATTTGTTGTTAAGTCTGAAATTCATGGTTGAATAAAGATTGAATATAAAGATGGAACATGTTTTCAAGCATGTATAAAAGCAAAGCTTTGAATTCCTACTCTGTGCTCTCAGATGCCTGACAAAGATTGGGAGCTGGAAAGAATATAGAGGGGTAGAGTGATTCACTTAGAGGGATTTGTTCAAGGAGACTGTTGATAACTTGGCCTGACAAATCAGCAGGATAAAGTAACAGTCTTCGAGTACTTGAGCAGGATAGACATGAAAATATGCAAGGGATTATTAAGGCTGACAAAAAGGATATCAAAATCACCATGACAGACAGTAGACAATAGCACTGCATTTTGTACACAAACACCTTTAAATTAAATCTTATGACATCAACACAAGAAGCAAAAAAAGAAAGATACCCCTCTTTCTGTGTGAGGGCAGTTTGAAAAGTTACATGCAATTCCAGAATTATTTAAGATCATTCAGCACATCTTTAGACAATTCAGGTTGAATTTAGTTTTTATTGTTGTTGTTTTGGTTGTTTGTTTGTTGGGGTTTTTTTCCCTTTTTTTTTTTTTTAAGAGAATCATGCCTGAAGCAACAGAAAGAAAGCAGTCAAAAGAATTCCAGGAAATATTTTTCAAATATAACATCTATTATTCTGATCAATATTCTTTACAGGGAAAGGGTACGAATCCCAGCACTGAAGGATATATTGCAGAAAGCCATCTTGTGCTGACATTGGCATTGACTACCTGATTTAATGCAGGGCTTCTTTTTTTTCCTCCTATCTCAAATATCTATTATTTTAAATTAAACAATCTTACAAGATTAATGAAATTTACCTTGTAAAAAGAGAAACTTTGAGCAAGACTATAAATGTACCTTAGTTTTTACAACATCAAGATGCCTTGATTTACCACAGCATCTCTGCAACCCTATACAGTTGTGCTTGTCATTCAAGTCTGTTCATTGTAATACATAAAAAACATTTTATTTTTTCTGCCTTCAGTGTGTATGAAATGAATAATTTATAAGAACCCAAGATGAATCCTGGAATTTTTTAATGTATATTTAGTTATTTTTATTAAGCTTGGCTTAAGTCCTGTAGGGTCCAGTCTCAGGGCTATGTAGAGAATTTTCCCAAAGTCTGGTTTGTCTGCATGAGTACTATGCATGAGTGCATTTGTGCAACAAAGTTCTGGTAGTGGGTGGGCTGCGTGGGTGGCTTCTGTGAGAAGCTGCTAGAAGCTTCTCCCATGTTAGATTGGGGTGGTTCCAGATGTCTCTAAGATGGACCTGCCACTGGCCAAGGCTGAGCCCATCACTGACAGTGGTAGCATCTCTGAGACAATGTATTTTACAAAGGGGGCAATACTTCTGCACAATAGCAGCTGGATGAGAGCAGAGAGAATATGTGAGAGAAGCAGCTCTGCAGACACCAAGGGCAGTGAAGAAAGGGGGAGGTGGGAGGGGAAGACGCTCCAGGCACCAGAGCAGAAATTCCCCCGCAACTTGTGGTGAAAACCATGGTGAGGCAGGCTATGCCCCTGCAGCTGGAGCAGATATCCACGTGTTGCTTGTGGAGAACCTCACATCAAAGGAGGTGGATCTGTCCTGAAGGAAGTTGTAACACTATGGAGAGTTTATGCTGCAGCAGGCTCCTGGCAGGACCTGTGGACTAAGGAGAGGGGAGCCCACACTTCAGCAAATCTTTCCAGCACGACATGTGGCTCTACGGGGAACCCACTCTGGGGCAATCTGTTCCTGAAGGACTGTGCCCCGTGGAAAGGACCCACACTGAAGTAGTTCTTGAAGAACTCTGAAGAGCCCCATTGCTGGAAACATTAAAGGTCAGGTTGGACAGAATTCTAAGCAATCTTTTCTAGTTCACGATATCCCTGCTCATTGCAGGGGAGTTGGACTAGATGACCTTTAAAAGGTCTCTTCCAACTCAAACTATTTTATGACTCTATGATTCTATGAACTACAGCTCAGGGGAAGGACTCACAGTGGAAAAATTAGTGGAGGACTGTCTCTTGTAGGTGGTACACCACAGTGGAGCAGGGGAAGTGCATGAGGAGTAAGGAGCAGCAGAGAAAACCTGTGATGAACTGACTGACCCCATTCTCCATCCCCCTCTGTTGTCGGGGGGGAGGAGGCAGAGAAATATGGAGTGAAGTTGAGCCCAGGAAGAAGGGAGACGTCAGGGGAAGGTGTTTTAGGATTTCTTATGCTACTCTAATTTGATTGGCAACAAATTAAATTAATTTTCCCAAGGTGAGTCTTTTTTGACCATGACAGTAACTGTTGAGTGATCTCTCTATCCTAATCTTGACCTATGGGCTTTTTGTCATATTTTCTCCTCATGAGTGATTGAGGAGTGGAGTGATAGAGTGCCTTGGTGAGGCACCTGTCAGCTGGGCAGGGTCAAACCACCACAGCTTCCTTTAAGTATTGAAAAGCCACAGTAAGGTCTCCCTGGATCCTTCTCCAATGCTTTCAGTCTTTCTGGTCAGAGGGTGTTCCATCCCTCTGATCATTTTTGTGGCTTTTCCCTGGACTTGGTCTAACAGGTCAATGTCTTTCTTGTGTTGGGGGCCCCAGAGCTGGATTCAGTATGCCAGCTGGGGTCTCATGAGGACAGACTAGAGGGGTAGAATCACCCCCCTTGGCCTGCTATTTGTGTTTCTTTTCATGCAGCCCATGATCTGGTTGGCTTTCTAGGCTGCAATTGCACATTGCTGGTTTGTATCTAGTATTTCATCCCCATTATCTGGCAGACTGTGGCTGAAGATCTCCTGGGGGACCTCTGAAAGGGCCCAGCAGGGTGTTCATTCCTTGTCGAGGATTCCCACCTGCCATTGTTCCCCTGTGCTTGTCTTGGCTTGTTGAGATGGATTGTTTCTGGGTTGATGGCTCCTATGGTAGGCCTGGAAGTAGCTGGGGCAGGATATTGTTTAGGCTCTCCCCACCTTTCCCACTGTCTCTTTGTGCTCATTTGTGAATGTGCAGATGAGCTTTTATCACCTAACCATCTCATTTTATACCATGAAACATAAAAAATCCCATTAAAGTGTTTTTGTTTAGTCATCTGGATGGATAGCAGAAAGAAGAAAGAATTTAAGGACTGGACATTGTCTGGACAAGAAGAACCTAAGGTCTAATTCTGCTTTCCTTGGTGATCTTGGAATATTGAATCAGTCTTCAATAATCAGAGTTCTCAGTTTAAAAAAGAATTATGAGAAGACATACTGGAATCCCAGTTTGATTCTGAAGATAAGCACATACAAGTCTGGACGATATTCAAATATCAGAACAATGGAGTCAAGGTAAGTTCCAACTGTCAAAGTACTGGTCAAGGCAAGATCGAGTCCCAACACCAAATACTATGAAGATTGTTATTGATATTGTGATACCCTTCAGAATTTCATATTTTTTGGTACTTGTTAATACTTTTCAGTATTTTTAGCTAACAAGGAGTTTTAGCTATGTCTCAGAAAACTATTCATAGCAATAAAGAAACACACTCAATAATAAAAAAACAGTCTTTTCCCATAGCATGCTTTGCAACTATAAATGTTCTCTCTTTCTTACAAAGTTCTGCAAGCTAAAAGCATGTAACACAAAGAGCCAAGGGACCTGCAAGATACTATTAATTGAGGTGTATAACCTCACTGTCCCTTTGTCCATTTATTTCCTTAAATAACAGGCTTGACTTACAAGGAAATGAAAAAAGATGCCACAGCTAACCCCAACAACACATCTTGTTCTGTAGCTAAATTACTTAACATCAATCATTTAACATCCTACTGTAAAATTCAGTCTATGTATAATTGTGTTTTTTCACTTGCTTTCAGTTAAAAAGTATTCCATTGTTTGGTTAATGCATGACCACTCAAGTAAAAAAAACCCCAAACAACTCTCCACTATTTAAATCTGCTATGAAGCAGTACAGTCTCTGGACATGAAATAACCATCCATAATGATTTACCCTTGAAGATACATTTCTCGGTACATACCCTAATGCTTTTAAAATGTACTTTACCTAATAATTGTACAGAAGTATTTAAATGTACTTTACCTATTAATAGTAGAGAAGTATTTAATTCCAAGTGATCCTTTTGCTCTTCCTTGCCCCAGAGAAGGGACCGCTGTTAGTTTCAAACACGCTTTTCCCTCATGCAAAACATTCAAACAATTCTATAATTTATTATTAGTTTCAAATATATTTTTTCTTAAATTTCAGTTTAAATAGAATGTTGGTATCAAGTTTAAAGTTTTAGGCAAAGAAAATATTCTCTTTGCTGTCATCAAAGGCAACCTCCAGTCAGACTTCCTCTATCATTTTTTTCAGCAGTAGAACTCTAAAGATGCATTGTTAAAAAGAGACATGGAAAAAAGGAGAAAAATATTTCTTCTTTGTCACTTACAGCTTTTAATGCTCTGTGTTTAGACTGCTGGCAAAAAAGAAAGTGTTATAAGCTTGGAGGATGTATTTGCTGTTCATATGCACATTTGTTCATTAAAGGTGAAACTGAAATAACGTATCACGAGATGTACTTAATTTGAATGAGTAAACCAGTTGAGAAACCACTTTAAGGAGATCTCCATTATACATATATTCTCAATTTTAAAGTCTCCATCCGATCCCAACTCATCCTGGGAATTGCATATAATAAATGTTAGTTATAACAGGGTGGTTAAAGTTCCACAGTGAGGAGATATCTGTTACTCCCAAAGAGACAATCAGCTGTAGCTACCTTTAATCACAAACAGGAGAGGTTTTTACCTGCTTCTTATACAAATGTACCAGCTAGCTCTAACAATGGGCCAAAGATCCTATTTCCTGCGTGTCCATCTCATTGTATTGGACACACTCCTCTTAAAATTATACAGTCTTAGAAGCTGAAAGTCTCACTGAGATCTTAGATCTAAACTGAGAGAGGGTAGGTTTTGATTATATGTTAGGAAGAAATTCGTTACTGTGAGAGTAGTGGGGCACTGGAACAGGATGACAGAGAAGTTGTGGGTGTCCTCTCCCTGGAATCATTCAAGGCCAGGGTGGACGAGGCTTGGACCAACCTGGTCTAGTGGAAGGTGTCTATGCCCATAGCAGGGGTTTGGAACTAGATGATATTTAAGGTCCCTTCCAATGTAAGACATTCTGTGATTCTATGAGAATACAAGTTAAAGTGGCATCAGATACCCAAATAAGAATTTTCTTATCTCTTAAATGTACACAATCTTTCCAGAAGGCATCTTTAGGTATTACTTGTGGAGACTCGTTTATGCCTTTCTCTTTCTGTGGTATAAAGGAAAGAATAGAGGAGATCAGGAATAGGTAAATCTATAATCCTGTAGTTTGGTATATCAGCCCTCATTAATTACAAGGCTGCTTTTATAAGCCGTTCTACTGAGACATTTTATCACTTTGAAGCCAAATGAAACATTCCACACATTTTTTTGAACTAGCTAAGATTAAAGAAATATATTCTAAGTCTATCACTATCCAGCTCAGGACACCTCCATCTCAGCTAAACTTTGAATGTTATCACTGAAAAGCTTATTCTTCTAAGAGTTACATCTTTTTAATTGATTTTACTGTATTTCACATCTAGGTATTTTTCAGTTCTTTTCAAGTTCCCTCATTTTCTTTAGGTCTCTTTGTATTCCCACATATAGTTGAGAATTGTAAAGACACTTCTCTCCAAATTTTTGCTCTTCCATTGGTATGTAATCAAATGGTACTGAGAGATCTTGTTATTATTATTTCATACTGCTCATTGCCATGAGACTAATTTCTTCTCTCATGGAACTTCAATCAATCCATCAGCAATCCCATCTCTTTAGATTTAGATCAAATGTTGAAGATTTGTTATAAACAAGAATTAAAATCTCGAAGTATTCATTACAAAGATAATTTTGTGAAAATTGTACTGGGACTTTTAGGTAGTATGTAACCTCAAATGACGCAACAGACCACATTCAAAGCTGATCTTATTTTGGGTACAATTCTGCTAAACTAAATTTAGCTGAACCTGTTTATACAGGAACTCAATGTCTGAAACTGAAATGTGAACATGAAAATGTATCGGATAAAGCACTGCTGTCCTGTTAATGAAGTTTGATGGCAACAATTCATTTAATGTTCTAGATACACACCACAGACGTTGCCAAAGGCAAATCTAATTAGCTATGTGAAGAATTCCTATAGATCTGTTCTCACTTACTGAAATGTAATAAATGAGAGTAGATCTATGTCAATTTGTTATATTAACTTTTAAGTTGGCTACAGAATGCTGCATTCAGAAGTAAAAAAATCCAACAGCTGTGGATGTCTGTAGAATAATAAATGCCTCATTTTCTGTACCAGGTCATTACTGACATCTTTATTAACTGTTCTCTATATTTGAATTATCTTCTGTGTATTTTATGCATATTTTAGTCTGAAAAATGCAGAAAAGAAGAGAGACATATATAAGCTTTGTAGACACCACACAGTCATTTGGCCATATCTGATTACCCCATGCAATTAATTAAAACTAAATACTGGCTTGTATTCGTCACTTATCAGAAGTTCGTTTGAATAACAAAGGGGATGAAATACAAAACTACATCATGACATAGAATGGGCATTCAGTCCGGAAAATATAAAAAAAATGCATTAGGGCCATATTAGGTCATGGCTGCTTGAAGGGTATTTAAAATGCAGAAGAATTTGAATGAATAATAAAGTATTTTTGGGAGCTGATCTTACAAATGAAGATAATTGTCCTAAATAAACAAAACCACAAATTCCATAGACATTAGTGTAAAACTCAAGCTTCAGAAAATTTGAATTTGTTTCTGGAGATAACATTTTTCAATGAATGAACACTTTCCAAATAGTTTTTAAGAAGCAGGCACACAACAAACAGTGGCAGACCTCCAACAAGGCGTGAAATGTGTGTGTCTGTGTTGACTTAAAAAATGAATGGGCTTGCAGCATTTCTTGAAGCACATCATGGACAGATTCAGCTTTTGAGGAGGTCAAAATCTGAAATATTCTGGCCAAAAAGAAAATCAATCTATTCTGTAGAAATGGCTCATGACTATGTGTATATTGCAAAGATGTTTACAAAAAGAGAAAAACAAAACATACCCCTTGTCATTTTATCCTCTGCCTGACTGAAAAAATGATACCTCTCTGGTTGTAAATGTTGGGAATTTTTTGAACTTCTTGAATGTTCCTCTGAAGAAATACTAGATTTTTTATTTCATAGAATAATAGAATGGCTTGGGTAGGAAGGGACCTTAAAGATCATCTAGTTACAATTCGCCTTCCAGGGAGGCCATATTCAGGATGTTCAGGGCCTCATCCAACCTGGCCTTGAACACTTCCAGGGATGGGCATTCACCACTTCTCTGGACAACCTATTGCATTGCCTCACCACCCTCTGAGTAAAGAATGTCTTCCTAACATCATCTAATCAAAATCTTCCCCCTTTTAATATAAAACCATTGTCCCTTGTCACTCTCTGCCTGTATAAAACATACCTCTCCATCCTTTCTATAAGTGCCCTTAAGGTACTGGAAGGCCTCACTGAGGTCTACCTGAAGCCTTCTCTTCTCAGTTTCCATTGTCAGTCATTCGAATGACAAACATAAATACAGATCAGACATAAATACAGATCAGGCATATTGTGATAGCTATAAAGGTAAGTGGTACCAGTATATTGTCAAAACCAGGCAATTTTGATGTCTCTTTGTCTGTATAAATACACATGTATGTACACGTCTGTCTATTGACGGGGAGATAGATAACAGGTTAGCGAAGGCATATAGTGCTTTTGGAAAGCTTCATAAAAGAGTCTGGCGAAATAAACACTTGAAGAAAAGTACCAAGATCAGTGTTTACAGAGCCATAGTGCTGTCTACTCTTTTATATGGCTCCGAATCATGGGTCATCTACCGCCACCACCTGCGTCTTCTAGAACACTTCCATCAACGCTGCCTCCGCACAATCCTAAACATCCATTGGTCAGATTATGTGACCAATACATCAGTTCTTGAACAGGCAGCAATCACAAGTGTTGAGGCCATGTTGCTGAGAACACAGCTGCGTTGGGCAGGGCACGTCTCTAGGATGAAGGACCACCGCCTCCCCAAGATCCTGCTTTACGGTGAACTTGCCACTGGCTGCCGCAAGAGAGGAGCACGGAAGAAAAGGTACAAGGACTCCCTGAAGCAACAACTCAGCCTCGGGCATATTGATCACCATAACTGGTCTACTCTGGCCTCCAATCAGGAGGCCTGGAGACAAACCATTTATAACGCTGCTGATGCTTTTGAGAAAGCACGCAGGATCACCCTTGAGGAGAAAAGACAACGCAGAAAGAATTGTGCCTTGCAGAGTATACCATCTAAGGAGTCTTTCTGCTGTGTCTTTTGCAACCGGACATGCCTTTCTCGTTTTGGCCTTTTTAGCCACCAACGCGCTTGGAAGAAACGTGGGTAGAGCCCTTCCCAAATCTTCGTTCGCGAAGCCTAGCCATGATGATGATGATGACACGTCTGTCTGTCTATCTCTTTATCTATCTATCTATCTACCTGTCTATCTATCTTGTTTCATTATAGGTACTGCAGAAGAGTTAAGTTACTTAGTCCAAACTAAAGCAGAAGATTAGTATTTATCTTTCCTTATGTAGTTTTCAGAAGCAGGAAACAATGTGTTTCTGCAAATTGTTGTGTCCACAGTGGTCCAGGGTTGAAGTTACCTTTTTATATTTGGCTGGTACAACTCCTAGATAAAATGGAATCTTTTCCCCTCTAAAATGGACTCAGCTGGCTCCTCCACTCTGTCTATTAGACAGAGCAAAGTCTACTCTTTCTTTCATCTCTGCTGGAATCACTAAAATTCTTTTAACTTATATAGTGTACAGAGATGCCTCTTGTTCATAGGGTTCTGTTACTCTGGAAAACTGTAGGTGTATAGGTATTTACTGCTCCTTTTCTTGAAAGATTCTTAAATAAAGTTACTGGTTTTATAGATATACTTCTTCTTGTCTTGAACTGCCTCGCATTGCAGGTCTACTGTTTCCCCAGTGTTTTTGTTTTATGTCAGTAGAATGTTTCCTATATCTGAACTGTGTGTTTTTGCGCACGAATTTTCTCAGAATTTCTAACTAATTTAGTGAAAAGAAATGATATTTTGAATTGTATGTATTTCAAAACAGATTTATAATCATCGTATTATATATATACTCATTCATCCTTCTTTGCTCAAACAACACACAACAGTGAAATTGTGAAAGGAAGCATTTAAAACCATTTAACACAGTTCTGCCTTCTGTTAGACATAAAAAAGCAGTTTTCATATGAGACATAGCACACTATTGCAGTTATTTGATTTATTAGCTGCTTTGTCTTAAACTTTTCTTCCATGGTAACAAAAGTAAATGAATTTATGTTTATTTTGAATATATTAATCTGCTTTAATTACTCGAAATAAAATAATAATGGTAATTTGCACTGAATAATACTGCAGGCATTAGTTGCCACTTTGATTTCGGCTGAGAAATTAGTGTTGCGTATGAAGTCTAGGAGGAACTGTATTTGAGAATTCAGTTTTTTCAATCCACTTGTTTCATGAACACACACACACACACACACGATCCCCTTAGACATCAATAATTTTAAATTAAATGTTTTCTTTACTGGCATCCTGCTGACTTTTAGTCCCTGCTACCCCTAAATGAAATGTTAAAATGTAGCTAAGTCTTTGTAGTTTAATCTAGTACCAAAGAATCAAAATTTAAAGATTATATTACAAAAGTTATAAAATTTTATTTAAATATTATCATTCAAAGACATTTAACAAAGTACTGAAAAGAATTTCACATGCTACCACAGACATTATAATTATCTAGAGTTTCTGTATAAAATGTCAGAAATTACCATTTCTTGTAATTCAGAAATATTCTAATTTGTAAATTAAAATAATATTTTTCATCTGGAACGATCTATCTAGTATTTTTTGTCCTTGAAATTATAAATCACATTTTATGAATAATTGACTGAAATGGTATATTGAAGTAGGTAAGTGACTTTATAAAGGAAATTTTGGTGAATTGTATTATTTTTCCAATACATTCCGGTCTTGTTAAATGCTGAAAAATCTTACTTATGAAGAAATAACAATGAAAGCACTAAATAAACTTAGTGAAGTTTTTCTGGTCTAATTATTTTTCAAAGTCTCTAGCTGTTGCAAATTAAGCTATGAACAGGTTTAATATGCATTTCAAGGGCCTGTAAGATGCAGCATTTTCCCATCCTTCACAGAAAGTGTATGTGAAGTGTAGGAATCAAAATTTCAAAAAAATTTTGTTCAGAACACAAAGATTAAAAAGTTTCTGCATATTCATCATGGTTGGTGAATTGTTCCCTTGAGCGGTGATGTGTTATTTCAAGTGCTAACTTAACTAATAAATATATCACATACATTTCACACATATTTTAGTGATTGTGCTGAGAAGTAGTGAGGCTTGTTAAAATTCTACTACACCTCACAGAGAAGAAATAGCTTTAGTATTACTCAGTCCTCCCACTTCTTGCAATAAATGGATTAAAAGCATTGAGAAACTGTAAATTAGTCACACAGTCACGATATTGCTAAAGTATATTATTAATTTCAGAAAAACTATTTTCAAAATGAAATATTGGAATGTCTTGTTTATCCCAATTTTGTATCAATACAAAAGAGGAAGCTAGTAGATAATTTAGTGATATCCACCACTTAATTTAGAAAGAAGGTTCAACGCTCATGTCAAGAACTACCCTTGTGCAAACAGATATATAAAGAAGGAGAGTCATATATTTTGAACACTTTCTTTAAGATGTGATTTTCTTTTCAGTAAGAAATCAGATATTTCAGAATGAAAATACCAGTGACATCTCTGCGCTGTAGAGGAGCCTACAGTGTGCTGAGAACACACCCAACAGATACCACTTGGGCTTTGAGCAGGGTCAAGCGTTCTCTCCTTTCTGCATATGAATTGCTACAGATTTATTAAGGTATTATTTATAAATATCTCAATGAGTATCATTTCTTAGGGATCTTTCAGATCTAGTGAGACTTGGAGCCTCTACTATTTAGTAGCAGCAGACAGGGAAGAAGGGCTGCGAGTGACTGACTAAGCTGCTCCTTATGCTTGAACCTACAAATTACACAGAGTTCTCTTTTTAGGCATTAAAACAGACTTTGTGCATCTTGCCCTTAGTGACATTCCCAAGGCTGTGAAGAACGTGTGGCAAGGAAAAGCTCAACCCAGCTTAGTTAATTCCTTCTCCTCAGGCCAGATCCTTTCTTCATGTTTCCAGTGTTAATGCAACAGTAATTGCCTGCTGGAGGATGTTTGCACTGATGCAAATGTCTTTAACTCTTTCCCCCCCTCTGTTCTTTGTATTAGTCCAAAAGACTGAGAATGACTAAACCGGTTAAACCCATCTACGTTGAGGTGGAAAGACTAATGTTTGCTGACTATTGGATGCATGCCATTAGCAAATAGAGCTCCATCCTCTAATATCTCAGTATCAAACATGTATGGCTTCAGCAAGCATAGGTTTTCATTATTAGTAACCCTATATGCCTTCTCTTTGCAACACTTTCACTCTTATGGCTCTTATCCAAGCTTTTCTTGCCTCCCTCCCTGATTATATATGCACATTCCTAGGAACATCCTGGAATTTTGACTGAGGCAGTTTTAAATTTATCTGGACCTGAACAGTGTCAACAATTTGAAATAAGAAAAACAGAGAAAGTATGCATCAAGAAACACACTTCTGAATTGCATATGGTTTTCAACAGATGGGAAAATGGACAGAAAAATGAAGCATGAAATTTGATGACATTGAGTGGAAGGAAATACTTTGGTTTTATTGTCAGTTCCTCATGCTACTTACAGAAGAAGAGGAAGAGGTCTAAAAATAAACTGATATATTAAGTCTATAGAAAATTTGTAAGAAAGAATGACTTGAATCAAGCTTGTTCTAGAAAAATAAATAAATAAGACCATTAAAGAAGATGGGTGCAGTCATCAGAAAACCTCTGACATTAACTTTTATGAAGCAGTTAAAATTCTCACTGCAGCTCCAGATTTGCATGTGAACTATGACCAATCATTCACTCTGAAAACAATATGAGATAAATTTACAATTTAGCTTGTGTTCTGAATGGCTCAATACAAATGAATCAAACAATATGCAATAAATTTCATGGACTGTTAAGTTTTAGGGCTAGTGATGTAAATCACAGGTGGGATCGTAACACAGAGAGTGTACTATTGGGTTGATGAAGCAGTAAAGTACAGAGCCAGATCTTGTTCTGAGAAGCCAGGCTTCAGTGCAGTGAAAAACACAACAGAGGTATAAAGAATTGTGGAAAAAAAAAAGCTTATTGTCTTAAAGAAACACATAAATAACAGCCATAAAACCACCTGCTTAACCCACCTGGAGAGAGACTGCAGAGCTTCATCAGTGAGCTCCATTCAGTGACTAAAAAGGCTGAGAGACAATTTCTCCAGTAACAGTCCAGAAGTATAGCTATTATGATTTCTTTCAAGCTCAACTAGTTCTGTCAGCTGAAAGCAGAAGTATTTTATTCTCTGGTTTTGAAACAGTTATAGATTTTGATTTCATGGCAATGTTTGTTCTGCATTTTACTCACGATCAGAAGATCAGGCTTATCATAAAGCAGAATAGGTTTAGATTTCCAATATATGCAACTAAGCTCTTGAGATGAGTCTCCTGTTTGCTTATATTTACATGGGGTTCTGAAATAATGCACATTCCACAGTAAACTTTAAGTTTCTAATTGGATACTGATTCTGTGGATATCATTTGCCTGAATTTCATTATGATTTTTCTTCTTAACATAATCTTTTCTGTACACATATGCATAAAGTATACACCTTAATTTCTTGTTTTGGATTTACTCAGTTTTCTTTCCACTTTAGATTTGCCTTCTAGAAATCATCTGTTTGTGGAAGAGTCTATCCTTGACACATATGTCTTTTTAGATGCTGAAAATAAACATCATTATCATAAACATCATATAGAAAGCCTTTGCACATAACACCTTCCAAATATTCACTTCAGACAAAGTATGTAAGGGATTTAATAATTTTGGGGGGTGATGGGGCAAGGTAGTAGAGAGGGTGGTTTTTTCAGGTTGGATTAAAATGAGAGAGTAGTAAAATTTTACATTTTTACATGAGCAATTTTGACATGTAATGAAGAATATTTCTGTTTCAAGATATAGCTGTGGGACATACGTCATTAATAATCTGCTTTTGCTGCACTATAAGATTTGTTGTACAGTACTGAATGAGTACTGCTTTATAAGATTAAGCTTTTGAGAGAGAGAGGAAAAATTACTCCTTAGATCTAACTAGTGACATGAGACCTGTGTAGACCAATCATGAAAGACTGTTGGTAGGCTTCAAAAGCAAAAAGTTCACAATCACCCAGCCCTTGCAAAGAAACAGTGGCTCATAGAAGAAGAAGGTGGTTGTGAAACACCTTGACCCAAATGTTAAATTTTGGTCTTTTCCTGCATATCTCGAAGGAAAGTAACTTCATCTGGAGGACTAATGGCCCCATAAGCACAGTAAAAACCATGCACAACATTGGAAAGAAGGGACTCAAGATGATAACTAAGTTTCAAAATCTCACTTCTGATTACAAACATTTCAGAAAGAGTGAATAAAATTAATTCTAGGGAACAAAACCCAAGAAAAATCACGAACAATGAAAGGAAAGAGGAGGGAAAAGAGCATTAAAAAAGTAAAAAGAGAGGAGATGAAATACGTATTTTAATATTTATACCCAAAGTCTTACCAAATATCTTTCTTTTGTCACCCAGCAATAAATCCACTGACCACTGTCTTTGTACAAAAACAAATCAGCAGCTGTGCTTCCCTGCCTATCATTAGAGAGCTCTCTCTGATGTTCTCAGAAGCAACTCATTTAGCCTGCCTTGAGCAAATGTCTTATTAATAATCTTCTTTGTTTTTGTGGGTTGGTTCATTAAGTTCATGCATGCATAAAGTTGCTGTTGCTGCAGATAATGTGCAAAGCCTTTATAAACCTAGGCTTTTCAAATTTTTAAAACATTTAATAATTCAGGAAAATGCTACATGTTTCTAAAATCTTACTTCAACTAGGGCATTTTATTAGTCTTTTGGTTTTTGTCTTTCAGAACATGCATTTAGACTTTTCAAATTTTCTGCTTGAAATTAACTCTTTCCTGTGAAGACATCTTTTCTAGCAAATGTCTCTCTCTGCTCTTTCCCCACCTATTTTTATTTGCACCATATGTCCTTGCAGATGGAAGCTAGGATACCAGCATTCTGGGCATGGCTGTGCAAGTCTCTGTTTGCTTTCTTTGAAGAGCATGCAGAAAATAAAACAGCTGTAATTATATAACTAAAAAAAAAATTTAAATGCTTTATCATTTTCTGCATTGCAAAATTGAATCAAAATGATTTTTTTCTCTTCAGAAATGCTCCATCTGACACAATAAAACACTTCTGAAAAGAAAACAAGGATTGTGAGAAAATGACTCTCCTGAGAGACTGCTCTATCTGTAGGGACATCCTGGGAAAGTGCTTTCAGTCCCTCCTACAGAATCTGTCAGACTCCAGATAAATTGTTAGATATTTACTAGTGCATCGGCTGGAATCCATCAACAAGGTAAATGGCCTAACTGCCAGGCTGGAATCATTTTTGCAGTCTGGCATAATGACTATTTAAGTATTTTTATACGAAGAGGAAGCCTGCAAGCAGAAACTCTGCATCCGAATAGCTAAGTAGTTAGCAATTAAGATATTCATGCAAGAAATGCATACGTTCAAATTCTGGTCCTGTATCAAGCAGAGGCTTTGAACTTTTTTTTTCCCCTTGTGACTTTCTATTCGATACACTATCCCATTTTTATAATGCGACTACACACTATCCTTTCCATTTGCTCCATTCCAGTCTCTACAATGTTGAAGTATAGGCTTGTATATGCTCATAGTCGGGGTGGAATTTAGTACAAGTCCAGGTAACTAAAAAGACCCCTTCATATTATAGCTATAGTTATACTATCTGGCATTTATGAATTTAACTGATTGTGTATGCTTTGAAGAGAAGACAGTTATTACCAACTCACACTCTTAGATAGATATGCTCTGGTAATGTTAGCTCAACAAGAGAGAGTTAATTTCTTTCTGCTGGAAGAAATTGTTAATTCATTGTGTTCCTGGCAGATTATATTTGAGTTCTTCCTCAGCAACATATAAAAGGAAGATTAGCAACAACCTATCCCTCTCACTCTGCCCACAGAAAGAGCATCAACATTGTGATAGCCCATTTTATTCAATATGTAGATTATTCAATTATTTAAATATTATTTTATTCAATTCATATCATTCCATTATTCAATTTTTATCATATTTAATTTTCCACTGTATTTGTAATGTGAGTCTGAAGAGACCAAACCACACAGAAATCCCAATATTGGACTGGAACTCATTAAATATATTATTTGAAATATATATAAATATACATAGCAGAGATTACTTTCAAACTTCACATTACTTTTCTGTCCAGCAATTCATCCCCTTGTCCCTTCTGAATGGGAATTTTACGTAAAAGTTTCAAAACTATCTGAGGTATGTGAAGATTTAAGTTGCATTGCTACTGATTTTAAATGCAATTTCAGCTCCTAATTCACTGAAATGACTTTGATAAAAAAGCTACATTTTTCTTCCATGTATTTGTAAAAGAAAAAGAAAATTAATGAGGCTTGTAGTTTAAAATAAAAAAAATAAAGTCCTTCAGCACCTGAGAATTTGTATGACAGTGCTAGATATCATTATTTCAGCTATTCTTGCTATTTTTGCTTTTCAGTCCTCATGTTCATTTAATGCAGTAGGAGTATGAGAAAAAAAAAGTTGTGTTCTGATTTTCTAATTTACCAGTTCACCAGTGCAGACTTCATAGACTGACTGCCTTCAAAGTAATGGAGTGGAATTCAATATATATTGTATCTTCTTTTAAAAGGAATATAAATAGCATGAAAACTGTATTTTGCTGGTTTCTGATGCTTGGATTTCAAAATCCTGCACACTAGGATAGATGGTATCAATTCACACGAGTAATGTAGCTCCTTATGTACTGTTTCAGAAGAAATATACAGCTGGCATTCGTCTCCTTCTGAATTTAAAACTAGGTAAAGTGATTTTTACAAAGAGTATGAACACACATGGGATAAACAAGTACAGAGAAGCACCTTGCAACAGTGCACAGTGGGGTGACCAAGCTGGCTCTGCATAACTATATGGCCAGCTCACCTGAGTTGTCTGTGCCTTCTTGCAGGTCTTTTGGTTTTGTTTTTGTTTTTTATATGGCTGGACTCAATGGTCTGAAAGGTCTTTTCCAACCTAAATGATTCTATGATAACAGAGGTATATGCCATCTCCATTTTGTCTCAGGGGAGAAAAGACTCAGGCTTGGTTGATGTCTGTCTTGTAACACTTTTTGTTCGTTTCAGTGTTTCTGGAAACTAGATGTCCTTATTTTATACAAGTATTTTTCTCTTGCCCAGATGACTTTGTTTCTTCATTATTTCCAGAGGTTCTAATACTGGGAAGTTCAGTTTTTTGTCTTCCTGCACCTTTACTTCTTAGAAAACAATGGGACTTTATAAAAGAATCTTCTGGTTTTAGGATGGAATGAAGGATGCTTACCAGATTGAAGCATCTACTTTGAAGAAAAAAAACAATCAAAATAAATACATTTAATGGTAAATTTCCTCCTTATTTTCCAAAACTTTGGATGAGCATTCTTTACCTCTGATTCACAAAATGGCAATGAAAGTTGTGAGTGGTGATGTTTTTCAAGTGTGTGTTGTCTTCTGGAAAAGTTTTTGGGTATCTGAAATAGTAAGGTGTAGGTACTTGTAGTAAGTTTGTGATCAGAATTCCCCAAAGGAACACGCATCCAAGTACTGTGCTGTGAAGTTCTTTGGCAAGAAAGTTGTTAAATGTACATTTGAGGTTCTTAATCATCTGCAGTGACCTTGGCAATAATCACAATTCATTGTAAATTTTTACTTCACTTGTAGTCTGGGATAAAGCTTTAATTAAAAGATAGGTGCAAGAAGAAGACTGATATAATTGCAATAAATATTTTCAGGGTGATGGCGGGGTGGGAATAAGAGTATTTCCAAAAAGAGCAATACCATATGAAAAAAATGGAAACTAATCATTAGTAATGGAGAAGAGTGAGGTCTAATACATTGTGACATGATTTATTTAATGGAATCTCGATTGCTTCAGCGATTTTAAATCAGATTTACCAGGAGAAGAAATATTATACTATAACACTGAAGTAACAAGTAAGAGATAATATTACACAGATTTCTATATCTCTATTGCCTTTCTAATGAGTAACCAAAAAAACAATGCTATTATTTTCAAAACACCATAGAAAAGAAAATGGAAAAAGTTCACATTCTCCTTTTCTTACCCACATAAGAATCATAATTGCATCATCAGAAAAAATAAGGAGTGCTTTGTTTACTTAGAAACTCGCTCTGATTTCAGGAAATGATTCCATTAATTCAAGTGCCTACTAATTGCAGTAGCAGTGGCTTGTATTAACAGATCAGGAAATCTTCTCTATGACCTCAGATCCCACTCTTTTAAGCCTCAAAAATGTTTGTTTTAAAACTCTTCAGGTACAAACTTTTTCTGCTCAATAGCATCAGTTTCAATGATGGTTGCAGTAGCAGAGGGTTAATAATAATCTCATATTACTCCGCAGTTCACTGGTTTGGCCTTCCTTCTCCTGGTTTATCTACCCTAAGACCAAATTATTACCCCGTAATGAAATGAAAAGCCACTATTATTGCTTAATGTAAGTACACTTAAAATTATCATTACTTGTGTGCTTGGTAAGGTTAAATCATGAGGTCTCTGATGCTAACTTCAAAAATTACATCTCTTATTTAACTAGAATAAATGAGATGGTTGCTTCTCTCTAATTAAAGGCAAAATGTATCTATAGTACTTAGCAATTATCTGTCACTTAACACTGTATTACAGAAACATTTATTGTGTTCATTATATTATAATTACAATTACCTTACATTTACTGAGGGTCCAATCCTCAGAAACCTAAGCAGTCTGAAGAAATGAATCATGTTTGTTTGAAACCTAAAGGGAACCTATGTACCAGACTGAAGGTGAAGTTCATGTGACTGTTAGATATTTCATCGACAGAACCATTTAGTTCTTTGTCTATGTGGAGAATTAGGGTAATATTATCAGCAGCTATAAGCATCCCCTAAGGCCCTTTTTTCAGGAACGGGTGCTTCCCCAAAAATGAAGTGATTCCCTTTGGTTGATCCCTGAATTTTGGGCTGTTAGCATAGCAGAAAAACTGTATTTCCATTTCTTGGCTCTTTTTCAGGAGTGCCAAGCAGTAACTGGTGAGTGGTGAAGAGAAAGGGAACTCCAGCTGGTTTTACTCTTGCAGGGAGCGAAAGCAGCACAGCATGGGTGGGGCACCAGCTGAGCTGAAAGTTTAAGAGAAAGGAGAAGGGTTACCTTGGAGTGAACAGTGAGTGCTATTCTGACTAAACAGAACATTTTCTAAAATTATCTCCCCTTTTTATTTTTTTTGTGTGAGACAAGTGTTATTTCTTCTTCCTTCTTTCCTGACTTACCTGTATTTGTGTTCTTTCTATTTTGGCTCTAAACATCATGCTTTGCTCACATGAATACTCCCTGGAAAACAGATTTAAAACTTAAAAGCCTGAATAATTACTATAAGATTTTTTTTTATTTTATTTAATGGGGCATTTGATTGCACAATGTGGAGTTCATGCTGTGTTAGTTGGTTTCCTAACTCAGTGGAGAGAAAAAACTTAATGCAAGCTAACTATCACTGTGCAAATTGTGAATATTCACAATCTACAAAACAAGAGCTTTAGTTTTTTAGTTCTTCAAGAAACCTGTGAAAATTTCAAAGTCTGTATTCCCCAACACATACAGAAAAAAGATAATTGCTATGAATTATTATGTTCTTGTTTGCAGTGGGAAGGCAATGTTTATAAAAGGTGAAGTGACTACTTCTGTTTGTAGATTGAATACAGACAGAAGCAGTGAATACAAACTATTGAATGAATGAGCAATATAATTCTATTTAGAGAAAATAATTCAGGAAAGAATTTTTCTACTGTTCAAACAAAACAGTGGGTCAATTTCTCTGTGTAAGGTCATTATATTTTGTGAATAATATACTTTCAAAACATTCAGAGCACAGCACAGTAGACATTTGTAGTCTCACAAATGTGTCCCTACTTGTTATTGTTGTAATTTACCAGACAGATCCTGCTGTTTTGCTAAGATCTCTGCCTTTGCCATTGAAATCAAAGGAACCTTTGATTTTAATGGGAACAGGATCAAGGTTTAGCTACTCAACATGTCCTTGAGCCAAAACAAAACTTCCAACGAGGTTAATGTTGAGAGCATTGTTTTGATTGCATAATGATTCCAACAGACAAGATAGAAAAAATCTTTGGCTGCACTGAAATTGAAAGTGTCAAAAAGTTTTAAAAATATGAGGATCTCCTAAACAATTTGAAGGTGTTGACAAAATACATTTTCTTTTTAAACCATACTTTCTTAATTCTACTCTTGAGAAAACATGATGCTCATTTTAAAATAAGTTTGGGTTAAACATTTCCAGTAATACATACCAATTTTAGGACTGACCTTGGAATATATTGATTTTCTCCCACCTTATGCTATAACTGAGGATGAGGAGAGACTGTCCTCACAGAACAGTGAATGTGATTCTCTGTACTGTCACATTGCACATTATATTAGGAAAAAATTTTTTACAGGGAGACTAATCAGACATGGAATGAACTGCCCAGGGAGGTGGTGGATTTACCGTCCCTGGAGGTTTTTAAGGTGAGACTGGATGTGGCACTTAGTGCCATGGTCTAGTAACTGCGGTGGTAGTGGACTAAGGGTTGGACTTGATGATCTCAGAGGTCTTTTTCGACCCAGTTGATTCTATGATTCTGTGATTCTACAGAATTCAAGAAAAAAATCAGAATTTAGTTTTTGATTCAGAACTGAATTTTTAAACTTAATTTATCAATATTTTGAACCAAACTCTCATATTCATTATGATGAGTTAATCTATATAATTACTGGTCAGCTGGAAATTATACTAAATATATTTATAAGCACAGTTTTCACTTCACTTTTAAAATTTGTCTTCATACGCTATATAGTAGCCTCACTGGAATTACTTTCTGTTAACTATTATTATTTATATATTTTAATTTTATTCTACAGTTTCAAAGCTGCTTTCACAATCTTACTGAAATACTTCATCCATCAACAGTAAATTTTTCTTACTGAGAAAGATAATAAGGATAGACAGGAAGATATAAAAATTTAATAGTCTTTTCAAGACTTAATGATGCAAATCAGCCAATGCATCTGTGCATATTAATTCCAAGCAATCCTACAGTTATGAAAACAAAAACCTGTTTTCTGAAACAATGGTAAATGCAATTAACAGAATGTTTTAAGGGAAATTGCACTCTTACTTATTTTATTAAGCAATTCATAAAGCAATGCTAAGGTATTCAATGGGTGTAAACATCTGGTGTTTATGCTTCTGCTCTACCATA
The DNA here is from genome assembly GCF_003984885.1 of Neopelma chrysocephalum. Lineage (NCBI taxonomy): Eukaryota > Metazoa > Chordata > Aves > Passeriformes > Pipridae > Neopelma > Neopelma chrysocephalum. The sequence continues at coordinate 4,655,738 of NW_020897689.1, read as the reverse complement.
GGTGACTGATTATTTTCCAGGTGTCATGGAGAAAAAAATTGGTTAATCACCCAGTCAATTTAGCCTAATGTTCTACAACTGAGAGCTGCTGCTGCAAGTTTTGTTTGTGTGTGCATATACACATGAGCCTGCACCTGTGCGTTACCATATTCTGGACCTTATTTCACTTCTTTTACAAGGTAGAGAGGTCCAGGTTTTGGCGATGAAGTTACATCGACACAGATCCAGATCAAAGACTGCGTGGCACAGAGATGAACTTAGAATCACAGAATCATTTAGGTTTTAAAAAGCCTATAAGAGTCCAATCATTAACCTGGCACTGGCAAGTTCACCACTAAACCATTTCCCTAAGCATCACATCTGCATGTCTCCTAAATTCCTCCAGGGTTGGTGACTCAACCACTTCCCTGGGTAGCCTGTTCCAATGCTTGATGACCCCTTTGGTGAGCAATTTTTTCCTACCAACCAAGCTAAACCTCCCCTCATCCAACTTGTGACCATTGCCTCTTGTCCTAACTTGAGGATATGGGAAATTAAAGCAAATATAAGTTCTTTACTGATACAGATCAGAGAAACAAAAAAAGATTGAACCACATTGAATCTCTTCTGTAATTCATAATTGCCAAAATACGCTGGAATGAAGACCTAGGATGAGAATAAGGTTTTGGAGAAGTGGATGATCTTGCTGTTTATTACAAGTAAGACCATTGCTGCAACTTACCCTTATAATTAATGTGTCCTCACTGCTGTATGTGGGGAGGGCAGTCACAATCAAAAGCACTTCTCACAGCCTTTTTCTCAGTATTTGACTTTTTGCACAGTTCAGTTACTCAGTGTCCCACGGCCACCTACCATTCTGCTGTTTTACAGACCAGGTAGATTCGTGGAGACACCTTATGGAGGGCTTAGAAACTGGATTTTCTCAGGCTGATCTCCAAAGGAGAGTTATTCTTCTGAAGTGAAGCCTTCTTTTTATCACATGTGGCTGTGACCCAGAATTCATGACCCCACATATCATCTACACAGATACATGTTACACATGTGTATTTTGAGAAGAATCTTTGGAACTTTTTCTGAGACACTACCAGCCCCACAAAAAAACTCCAACTACAGAATAACAAACTGTATAGAAAAAATCAAGTTCCCTAGAGTTCTAAGTTAATAAAGGATATGGAAAAAAAAAGAAATGGAAAAGTGGTCATAAACCAGAGAGCAGAAGCAGGTGGAGTAGAGTGATATGGAGTAGAAAGACAGTTGCAGTGTGTGAGTTGGCTTGGCACTGAGCTTCATCCCCAGGAAATGAAAATTCTTCAGCTTCCTCCTCAGTCTGTTCCCTATTGCCTCTGTTTCTCTTGTCCCCCCATTTCTGCACCCCCACATCTGACCCCTTTTACTCAGATATTGTGCATCCATGCTGTGTTTGTTTAATGGCTCTTCTCTGACTTCAGAGCATGTACAATGTAATCACACGTGAACACAGAAACTTCAGACAGAAAAACTGGGTGAAATTTTTCTATGCAGGATGATAAGTGGGATGACATTGCAGATTTTCTCCCATTCCATCCCTTTATTTTAATATCTGGAGTCTGTGGCTTCCTTTTTTTCACACTGAATTTGTCTTGACTCAGACCAGTTTAGTTCAGTATGATAAGTACTACAGTGATTCAGCTACTCACCAATTTTCATTTTTTTTAAAACTTTTTTTATTTTATGTAATCTCCATATGTTATTACAGTGTAGATTTTGTTGTTGTTATAAAACACATCTTACCTAAATTACTTTGTTTTCACAGTATGTGTGTTTGATCCATTTTTTTTCATTGATTACCTTTTTCTTTTCTATTTCTTCTTTTCCCTGTCTTCTAAATAATTCTGTGAAAAATATGTCTTGGCAGGTACTTTGCTTGCACAGGAAATACACAGTCATCTGGATTCCTTACAGATAATCATGGTCTGGATTCTGGTGAGTGGGGGGGGGGAGGTAGGTAACTATAGCAGAAGGAGGAGAGGTAACATACCATCTGGGGACAACTTGTCACAACTTGGGTGATATATCTGATGGCCCTCAAGCAGGTCATCCCTGTAACTGTTTCTTGACACTATGTTAACAGCAATGTTCCAAATACAGGTTTTTAGGCTCAGTTGGTATGTTGATTATTAAAAATACTCATTCAGGGGATCTGAATTGGATGAGGGGATAGATTACCTCCTCAACAAGTTCACTGATAACACAAAACTGGGAGAAGTGGCAATACCCCAGAAGGCTGTGAGGCCTTTCAGGTAGGAGAGATGGACAGAGAAGAACTGTCTGAAATTGAACAAGGGTAAATTCAGGGTCCTGCACCTGGGATGGAATAACCCCGGTCATGGGCAGAAACTACACAGGAAGTTCCACCTGAACATGAGGAAGAACTTCTTTACTGTGTGAGTAATCTCACACTGGAACAGGTTGCCCAGAGAGGTTGTGGAGTCTCCTTCACTGGAGATATTCAAGAACTATCTGGACACAAACCTGTGCCATGCTCTCTAGGATGATTCTGCTTGAGCAGGGAGGTTGGATCAGATGACCCACTGTGTTTCCTTCAAAGCTTACCATTCTGTGATTCTGTGATCTTCAGGTCCAACTAAATTATTGGGATCATAGTGGCCAAATCATGGTCCAATTGTATGAACATAGCAAAAATACTATACTAGCTCAACTTGAAATATAGACAGAAGTCAGCAGAAAACTTGTAATAGAGTGTATTTCCACACAGCCCCTGCGAGAAGCAGAAGCACCATGTTAATCCTGGTCCTGAACCTGTGGTCATGGCCAGGCTCTTCCCACAGCATTTATTAATGCTCTGGAGAGCAGACAGAGGGATGAAATAGATGCAAGAGTAGCTGTGCTGATTAAACAAGGTGCCAGTGGCAGGCAGTCTCAGTGGAAGCCTTAGCAGATGGGTTTTAGTGCCATCCTGCTCTCACCACCACACTACATGGACAACATCTGTCCTGTGCTCTGTAAGGTCAAGCTAGAGGGAAAAGTCAGCTTGGTCCTGAGTCATCTTCCTTCAGTTGCATTGCCCAATGCAGAGAGCAGTTCACAGGCTGCTTCCAAAACTGATGCAGCATGTGAAGGTTGGACCATTCTGGAAAGCATCCCACAGATGACCTATACACCTGATTTTGGTCTTGGGACAGCACTACGAGAGAGTATAGCAAAGGCAGGCCATCCAGCTATTCATTATCAGCAACCTACAAGGGAAGGCAGGCAGATCTTGGTGTCCTGGACAGTTAGAGACAAGAAACCACAGCTTTAAACTACTTAGTCCTCTAGAGGTAAGCGTCTACTTTAGACATCATTACAACATTATTTCAGCAATAACATGAACATGTGACGTCTGTCTGTCCAGTATAGTAGAAATTCTGAATACAGAACCCTGTTTAAACAGGACAAGGCAGAAATCAAATTTGCAATGCCTTTACATGAAAATACTATTAAGAAACCTGGATTTAATGATTCTTTTTCATAGTCTGACATTAATGGTCTTAGCATGTTGAAATTCAAGACATATTATGATTTTGTACTTTTCTTTTTGCTCTCTCAAAAACACTTTAATGGCCTTTAAAACCAACATTATCAAGACATGATTTTATTGTCAACAGTCTAGCATAAAACTTGCTCTTTGGCATTTAGTTATTAGGTAGCACAGTTACGTTTCTTTCAACTGTGCTGTGAACACAGAATAAATGACTTGTGATGTTTAGCACTCTTGGTTAAAATCCCATTTTTACAGTTCAAGAAAAGTGCTATGACCCATGCACTGCAACTACTGATTTATCTGCACGGCAGCTTGGGTACCAAACCAGTTTTAAAATACTTCTGAAAATATCAAATGTGTTATGACTTAAAACCAAACAACAGTAAAATAACATTGTTGAGTTTCTGGCAAGTGCAAAAATTCAGAGAAATTTCTTAGTAAAAACTGAATGAAAAACCCCAATGTATGTAGTCTTAAAGGCACCTTGCTTGAGAGAGAATTTGTAAGCACTACGAAAGAACTATCATACAGACAGGTCAGGGAGCAAGTTTAGACACTCAGAGATGAAAATGTCAAAGATAATTACACATATAAATTATTTTTTGCCCTAAAACATTCTGAAAAGCCTCCCTAGTGACTTCACACTATGGAAAGGGCTAGGAACAGATTGACACTGTTGGCTATATCACTACAACCGGTTCAACCAACATCAGGCTGGCTGCAAATGCTGGCACATGATCCTATAGTGTGGACTGATTCCCAGTTCCAGCCTGGTTTTGGATGTCCGTGCAACTGTTGTTTTGATTTTTTTTCCCAGATTACAGAGCACATGAAGCTAAGGTGTTGCACCTGGAGAGCCGGTACTCTGAAAATTTTTTATGTGTCACTCAAAGGAGTGCTACTCTTCATCCTGGACTCCTAAACTTTTCTGCTGTTTAAAGTTTACCTAGGTAGGTTTGAATATTTTTTCAGGAATAACTATTAAATTAAAGCAGATATGAGCCCTCCATCACTACTCCCAGCACAGGACTATACCCTTCTTTGGTACAGCCAAATTCATAGATTTTCCTTTGCTCCACCACATTCTATGTCTGTCTTTATGCAGTTTGGAATACATTGCTAAAGAAATATATTTCATTAGAGAAAGCTAGTTTGCAAAGTGAGAACTGCCTGCTGTTAGATACGTGGAAAAGGGAATTTAGAGCTTGGATATCTTTAATAGGACAGAATTTTACCAAACTTCCAGCAAATTTTACCTAGATCATTTAACCAAGGTTTCTGGAGTCCAAATCCAAGTATGTGAGTTAGAAGAACTTTTCTCTAAAGCTATGCTTTCCAGCAAAGCCCAAACAACAACTTTCTGTTGCTAGGGTAGTCATTCCTTTCTCTTTTCCATACTTCCCCTAGTGAGCTAGAGGGTTCACCTTCTTCAACAGCAATTCACTCTTCAAAGAGGATGGTGTGGTCTGCTGTGCTTAAACCTGTGGCTAGTCCCTGACTGCACTGTGAGAACACAGAGGAGCTGCTCTCTCTCTGATCCTGTACCCAAGAGGCTTCAAAGGAGATAAGGCTTTGACCTTGCCCATATGCTGGCCAGCAGACCTGGCTGGTTGAGCTGGCATTCTTCCAGGAACAGAGGGATTCTGCACTGCCCAGATTCAAGGTCATGTCCAAAAAGTTAAAACTATCCTTCAGTGTTTATAGACACAACAAAAGCTCACTCACAATGAGTATTGCAAAACTCTCCTTAAAAACATCATGGAGCTGTTAAATCAAAAGCATTTAATTCTACTGTGTTGTTTTGAGGAAGAATTTTGATAGCCAAAATACTGCTGAAATAAGGTGAGAAACCTGAAAAATTATATTTGAAGGCTTTATTTACAAATAGAAATTGCCTGTTTAACCTTTTTTTCCACCAGCTTTGTTAAAATATTATCAGTAACCGATTACAAGAATTTATACAGTGTATTCTATGTAATTCTAGGACCATTGAATCAAGTAGTTTGGAAGGGACTTCCAGAGGTCATCTAGTTCAACCTCCTGCTCACAGAAATTCTAGTTATGACAAATTGCACAGGGTCCTGTACAGTGAAATATTTAATGTCTCCAAGAATGGAGATTTCACATCTTTCTGAACAACTAGTCCAGTGTTTTACTATGCTCATTGTGAATGCTTTGTTTCCTTATCAAGTCAGAGTCTCCTATATTCCAAACTGTGCCCATTGTCTCACATACTTCTAAACTACACTTCTGACCTCTATCTTCTCCATACCTTCTCTCAGGGAACTGTTAATAATATAATATAATATATTTTATATATATATATATATTCCCTGACTCTCCTATTTTCAAGACTGCACTGAACAGACTCTGTTCTCTCAGTTGTGTTTGTATGCCACAAGCTCCAGCCCTCTAACCATCTTAATGCCCTTCTGCTAGACTTTCTCCAATCTATCCATGCCCCTCTTGTACCGTGGAGCCCAAGAATGAACACAGTACTTGATGAGGTCTCACGAGAGCTAAATAGAGAGGAATAAACAGTTTTCTTGGACTGATAGCTACACCCTTGCTAATACACAGATAGGCTTTGCTGCTGGAGCACATCACTGTTGAAAATATGAATTGAACCTATGCTTCAAAACTGAACTATCTCGATAATTCCAGACAGACATTTAAAACATTTCTGTTGAATTTTCAGATTATTTTTTCTTCTTCAGAACACAAGAATAACAAATGTTTTTGAAATTCCTTGGAATGAAAATGAGATTTCCCATAAAATCTATTAAGTAGACTTTTCAAAGATTCCAGTCTATGATAATTAAAGTGCTGTAAATAGGAAAATAGGGCAAATAGATACAACTGCAGAGACCTGTTTAAATTTTTATGTACCAGTATATATGTCTCTTCTTAACCTGAATACTTAAGGAGATATCATTTCTTCTAAACAAAATGATGTCTTTCCAGAGTTTCTACTTCAAGCATATCCACTTGTAGATTAATATTTTTAGGTCAAAAGGATTTTTATACAACAAAAATATATACATTCTGCTGTGACATTTTAATGGAAATATTTCCTTGATACTATACTTTTACAGTTTTGATAACTCAATCAAACCTTCTAATCACCCAGAATGATGTACAGCATATTTTATTAAATCAGCTACCAGGACTGCTCTGTACAGGACAGCAGTGTATAAACAGAACATACAGTAGACAAATAGTTTTAACAAATTTGTAACTACACATACAAGCCCCACCACTGCATTAGACATAGATAATGGCCCAAAAAGTCATATAGGAATAGGTCACAGATATTCCCTTCTCTTTCTTGAGTATCTATGCAAGTGGGAAGCATAATGCTAAACCAAGTGCTTTGGTTCTGCAAGAGTACTGTCAAAGTTTATCTCCCATGACTCTAAATAAGCAGTTCTGGGATTACCCAAGATTGTCTAATTCTTCTAATTCTTCATGTGTTGCTACTTGAAGTATGAAGCTGAAGCAAAACTTTGTCCCTCACATGCAATGACTGATGTTTATTTGTTTGCTTTACATCACTATTGTCGCCATAATTTGAAAATAGAGGAATATTTTTCTGAGTCTCAGTTTCTTAGGTATATAAAACAATTATTCAAATAACAGATGTCTCTTTAGACTATGCAATTGTGTTGATAATGAAGTTCTGAATGAAAGTGACACTTGTTAGAGCAGACAATTCTGTAGTATTTACTGTCCTCATTCACTTTTTTCATGGCAGTGTCTGTCCATAAGAGTGAATATTACTGATGCTGGACTGTTGGCAAATCCTAAGGAAGTATTTCTCAGTGTATGCTATTGTGAGAATTGTGTCCAAGGAGGAAAAACTGGTAGGAGGACGAAACAAAGCAAGCCTCTGGTGAAAACAAAGATTTATTTGTCTACACAACAGTAATGTTAAAGTTATTTTTGCTAACCAGTGTACCAGGGTGAATTATGCTGATATTTTTGGTCTGTGTTTGGCCCTGCCACCTGTGAAAGCTTTGCTCTTTCCCTGCCAAGTTATGGGAAAACAAGCACTGATAAATGGGAAAGTTGTCCTTGAAGAGAGCTTCTTGTATAAACTGTTTTAATTGGTATTCTGTGATTGGCTAATTGTCTGCCAAGGGCATTTGAAGGAGATTTTGATGAGGAGGGGAGGAAGGCTTGCCCCCAGACTCAATTAAGAAAGACCCCCAAAGCATACTGCACGTGTGTGAGGGGATTTCCGAAGTTCTCACGCATGCGCAGAAGAGATGCACTTACATAACCGGGAGGTGGGACTGAGGGCCTCTGGCTGGGTGGTGCTGGCCACACCTGGGAGGTTGTGGTCACGCAGTTAATTGTATAAAAGTAGATAGTGCTTTTTTGGAGAGTTAGTTAACTTCACACCAAGGACAATGTTGCCTTTCGGCAGGGACGCCTGCCAGTTTGTGAACTTACTGACTCTCCAAGGATGCCGCTTCTGCTACGGGTAATTATAGGCATGCTTAGGTCGGTAAGATAACTTTATGGGCAACAGCTGTGTAATTGGGGCTTATTTCTCTCCTCCTTCCTCCCTTTTGGGTTTGTTTGTTTTGTTGGCCACCCTCTTGGTAATAAATCTTGGTTTTTGTTAAGCTTTCAACGGTGTCTGGGTTTTCAAGTTCCAGTATCCCTCGAACCTCTCCCTAATACAACCAGTTATGGCTTTCTTTCTGGTCAGCAATTCTGGTGAGGCAATCGGTTTATAGAAACTTTGATTTGAAGTGAATCAGATTTAATGGGACAAAGACATGTATACCCAATCCCATTCTGCACCTTCCTTACTCTTCAAGGAACCTGATGAACCATTCCCTAGTTCTTTACCATTAAAGAATTTCACAGATCCATCACCAGGTGATCTTTGGGTCCCTTAGTGTTACATCTGAGCAGTCTCTTCTCAGGCAAAGAGGTTGAATTGAACTTATGAGATGGTGAACTTGTGACTGAGATTTTCAACCTGCTGAGAGGTTTTGATGAACCTTCCCTCCCTTTCAGAAGCACAGTAGTTCTCAAAGTACTGAAAGCCATTTCTCCTAAGCATAGCAGAGTCTTACCTTGGGTCAGCATTAGTCTTTGTCAGCTCATTTTTTCTTCTGTTCCTTTCCTAATTACTTCATCTACACTTGGCATATTTGGCAGGTATCTCAGGAGGAAGTCTACATGGGTCAGACCATCAGGCTCTTTTAAACTGTGGCCTGAGGTAGGGTTGAGACACCTCTTTATATCACTCATGTTTGTTTTCTTTCAGATTGTAGAAAGGTCACCTGTACATTAAGTTCTCGATGAACTAAAAATAAGGAGTAAAAATCCCCACAGCAGAATATTATCTTATGTTTCTTTCTCAGTGTTTCCAAGAAAAAAGAATTCTTATATTTTCATTAGATTTGTTTAGCTCATGGGAATAAAACTGATTTTCTGAAAAAGCACTGGTGGAGTAACTGCAAATAAGTCTATAGAAGTGGACTCTTCTTCACCGAGGTTGTAAATAATATTTTGATAATCACATACTTTCCTTTGCTATCACAGCTCCTTGAAAAGAAGATAATTTTATAAGAAGAAAATTTCAGAGACTCTCAGTTCATCTCAGATGTCATCAGATTCTCTCTTTTATTCATTTGAATTTGTCAGACCAACATAGTTGTCTTATTAACTGCATGTGCTGCCTGTACAACACCCACACTGTGACTTGAAAAAAGGCCCACAAATATACTCAAATTTTTTTCAGATATTTACTTCCTTCCAGACAAACAAAAATCTTGCCAGCTGGTCTCTTTTTTTTTTTACTTTGTTTTGCTTTTTGTGGTTTTTTTTTTTTTTTTTGGTTTTGTTTGTTTGTTAACTTCACAAAAATGAAAGAAAAAACTGGGAAAAATTGCTATTGCAACCTTTAATTGTTCAGGTGCCTCTTTAGTCAGGTAATTAACACTTTGGATATTGAATGTCATCATGTATATAATCCTTTGTGAATCTTGTCAGATTGTCTTCTTGTCACAGATCTTATGTTCTTGTGAAGATTTTCAAACTATCAAAGCAATATTCCTCTAGTTTTAACAGGAATTCAGCTCCTTTCATCTCCAGGGATTTGAGTCTCAGTCCTCCATCTGTTAAGTGTGGTGAAGGCATTGCTTTCTCATACAGAAAAGTTTCTGGAGGCATTGACATTAATTTTTAGGTGTTTTCAGATTCTTATGGCAATGGGAGCTACATATGCAAATAAGATAATTAATTGTTTACATTGTAAAAAGCAACATCTTATACCAGGAAGATGTCAATACATCCTTAAGCATTAAAATAAAATGCTTGTTGTGGAGCTTATGTACATTATAGCATACACTTCAAATAGACCTAGTGCTCTCTTACACTAGGGCAAAAGTAGATGTGTCATGTTAAAGAAAATCAAGTGTACACTGACCATGTCAAGTGAAAATCCTACAGAATCATACATGTGAGATTGTGCCTTTAGGGAACCAGAGTAGTAAAACTCATCTTTAGTTTCAAAGAATACACGTATCTGTTGCATCTTCAACAAAAACAGGTAGTTACATTAAATCACAGCAAAATTTAAAGATATATGAGCTAGTCTAATTAATTACATGAAAAAAAGAAAAAGAACTGTAATTGAGAGATTAGTAAAGGGAATTTGGGTTATGCCACCTTTGCCTTTGCTTTTTTTTTACTCACAAGGTATCATGCACATTTTAGCTGATGTTTCCCTTTTCTTGTTTCATCCTAACACAAAAAATAGTGTCTTCTTCTTCCCCCCCTACAATAATTTTTAATATGCTTTAGGCTTTTTTCCTACTTAAGGTCTCTTGGTTGTCACAGAAGTAGGATATAAAGGCCAGTAGGCCAGTAAGGTACACTTCAGATGAGTCTCTTAATTAGCTGTTAAGTGCTGCTTAGAAGTTGCTTTAAGGATATTTCTTCCAATCTCAAATGGAATGTGTTGGCACATATCTCTCTTAGTTCCTCTTGAGAATGAAATCAAGACAAGAAACAAATTTGTCCTGGTCCTATCAGTAGCAAAGGGGTCTGGCATAGCATACCTCTGGATTTGCCTCCAGTTTTGGAAGTGAGTTTCTTTAGAGCATCTTTTTTCAAAGATCAGATGACTTTCTGTAGTGGGTTGACCCTGGCCAGATGCCAGGTACCCACTAAAGCCACTCTCTCACTCTCCCTCTGCAACCGAACAGAGGAGAGAAAAAAAACCAGCTAAGGATTCATGAGTTGAGATAACAGCTGGGAGAGGTCAGTTACTGATTACTTTCATGGGCAAAACAGACTCAAAGTGGGGATAGTACTTAAATTTATTACTAACAGGATAAGAGCCAAGGAGTGAGAAATAATCTTAAAAACACCTTCCCCCCACCCCTCCTTCCTTCCATACTCTTCCTCTTCCCCCCCAATGGTGCAGGGGGATGGAGAATGGGGTTGGTCTGTTGTTGTTTCTGCCACTGCTCAGGGAGAGGAGTCCTTCCCCGGCTCCCATGGGGTCCCTCCCACATGAGACAGTCCTTGATGGACCTCTCCAGTGTGAGTCCATCCCTCGGGCAGCAGCTCTTCCCAAACTGCTGTCCCGTGGGTCACTTCTCCATGGGTTGCAGTCCTTCAGGAATGAGCTGTACCGACGTGAGTCCCCCACAGGAGCCACAAGTCCTACCTGGGAAAAACCTGCTCCAGCGTGGGCTCCTCTTTCCACGGGCTGCAGATCTCTGGCAGGACCCTGCTCCATCTTGGTCCTCCCACAGGGTCACAGCCTCCTTCATGCATCCACCTGCTCCAGCATGGGCTCCTCCATGGGCTGCAGGTGGGTCTCTGCACCTCGATGGTCCTCCATGGGCTGCAGGGGCACAGCTGCTCCACCATGGTCTGCACCATGGGCTGCAGGAGCCTCAGCTCCGGTGCCTGGAGCACCTCCTGCCTCTCTTTCTGCACTGACCTTGGTGTCTGCATTGTTCCCATGTTCTTCCCTGGCTGGAATTCTTTCTGCACCACAACTTTCTGTTCTTGCATATGTTATCACAGAGTTGTTACTATTACTCCTGATTGGCTTGGCCTTGGCCAGCGGCAGGAAGCCCATCCTGGAGCCAGCTGGCATTGGCTCCATGGGACAGGGGAAGCTTCTAGCAGCTTCTAAGAGAAGCCACCCCTGTAGCCCCCCCCCCCCCCACTACCAAAACCCAGCCACAGAAACCCACTACACTTTCATATAAATGGTTTACTTGTTCTTCTCCAGGCAGGGACCTGCCTGGAGGTATTTAGACAATACCTTGTCTAAAATGGATTCCATACCAAACTATTTTGGAATTATGTACCTCAGAAGAATTTTTTTCTCACTATTCTTGTAGAAGTTGCCAGACAGAGTCTGATATGTCTTCGAGTTTATCAGCAACCACAGGGTATCTACTAGTTTGTAATAACCAAGCAGTTGCCCGATGTTTGTTATTTTGAGGTCTGCTCTGCAGAGGTACTTACCATGAGGTGAAACAGGCATTTATCTTCAGGGCATGTAGCATTTTGTTACTTTTGTTTTTCTGCATCCTAACAGCAAAGCAGCTCTCACAGCCTTTGTGTACTAAGCCAGTGCTATGGGATACTGTATGCATTTGTTTTACAGGTGATCATTTTATGACAGAAATCAAGTAGATATTAGAACTCCAAATATTGAATCTGTGGCAATTGGTTTCAAAAATACATAGGGTAGAAAGGCTATAAGCCAAAGCAGGCATTACTCAAGGGCAGGGAAATTTACACTAAGACACGGTTTGTGATTAAAGCACTCAGAAAACAAAAAGTATTTTGCTTATATTATAAACTGGGTATGGGAGAAAACCACCTTAGAGCAAATGTGATGTTTGTTGTCTACTTATATTTTATATCGGTTATTTGCATTCTATTTTCTTTGCATTTAAACTTCTAGACAAGCTTTGATTTTCTTGAAAGTGTCATTAAACTCTTTGTTGGAGGTTCACACTTGCATTTCTGTGGAGAACAGATCTTCTCATCTCATCAAGAAACAACCAAGGTTTGTACATAAAGGCTTAGTTCACTGGATATAGGAATATTTCAGTCTGATGACTGATTTAGACTTCTTTATACTAATCATCATGTGAACTGTTTCATGGGGGTAATAACAGCAACAAATCTTTATTCCCTTTCATTCAGACAAGTTGTTAATAAAAAACCCTTTTTCTTATCAGAAAGGTAGTGAAAAAAAAAGCTGTTGTGTTTTTAGGGTTTTTTTTCAATTTGTATTAATTTCCTTTCTCTTTCCAAAGCAAGAATGAAATTAGCATTGGTTCTTGACTTGTATTGCATTTTTTGTTCTTGTTGCTTAGCAGCAGTAATGCAGGCACACGGGTGGGTCTGCTTCCAGGACACTTCTACCAGGATTTGAGCTCTTTGGGGCACTTTTCACATTAACAAGATAATGTTGAATTTGATGTTCTTTAAAAAAAAGCACAACAAACCAAGACCCTGAAACTCAGTCTCTGTTACTTATTTTAACTGTAACGTGGTTAAAGGGAAGGACAGACAATACCCATAACGTGATGCCTGTCTTGCAAGATGAATGTATATCCTTTAGTGGCAGTGCATTTTTTAATTCATTATTTGCATATCATTTCTTCTGTGCCTTGTTTTATACAAAAAAGACAAATTCTATAAACTGAAATTATTTGAGTATTTTAGAGGATTAGGAATTAAATAAGTAACTTTTTTTTCTTTTTAATATCTACCATTAAGTGGTTGATGTTGTAAGTGATTAACAGTTCTATTTGCTATTAAAGTCTAAACCCCTGGAAGAGTAGAGAATTCAGACCTGCTATCTGGTCTTTTCATGTCTGCTATAAAGGTATGCCTGCAAAGATGGCATGAAATCAATATCCTTTCTCTATGATTTTTGGACTTTGAGCCATATTGATACACAGCATCTGGCTATCGCAGATCACAGAAGATTTGCTCACACCCCTTTTGCTACAGATCAATTGCTTCAGTGGATTTAGTAGACAAAGAAACTTCAGATTTGCTATACGTGTGTATTGTGTATACAGTTGTGTGTCCTTTGGAAAAGAGGAATATGCAGGAAAAGATACTTAGGTAACTAACCAAATGAGTTTGTTGCAGTAGTAGCGGTTGTATGCAGGCTTGCGAACAGCAGTATATTAATGTTGGATATAATATACAACTATTTTGGTCCCTGTAGGGACATAAATATTTAAACTATTTTAATGGACCATTAAGTTAAATAGACCATTTCTGTCCATTTAAAATTAATTTAAATTATTACAAATTTTTATGTTCTAAACTCTTTTAAAACCCGCTTATTTTAAAGTTTAAAAAAAAAGTTGTTGTCATAGAGATACTTTTCCAGTAATACCAATTTTGATCCTTCAAGAGGCCATGTTTGGCTACTTTTAGAGGATAGCTAGTATAGGAAGCAGCTAGTGAAATGATCTGCTCAGTTCCACAATTTTTAAAATGCATATCTTTCTCAGACCTTCTAAACCACTCCTGTTTTTCCCAAGATTTAAGTGTGAGTTTGAATTCCACTGACTGAGCTAGTTTTTTATGGACAAAAGACCTCCTATTGCCAGCCCTATGTGTATAAAATTCTGCATTACTAACCATCTGTCAAAATGGACTCACTTTTTTAGTGTAAATATTTAAGTTGCTAGGAAAAATATTTCAGACTCTTGTAAATGAAAAAAGGTAGTATACTGGAGAGTGATATTATGCAGTGGTTATTACTTTGTCTGGAAAAAAAATCAATACAAATGGCATGAACCTGTAGGAATTAGAATAAGAAATACATTTAAGGCCAGATAATGTTTATTTACCTGTCAGTCCTGTGTATTCATTGGATTCTCTGGTATGCTAAGGATTTTATGGAGTAGCTCAGGTCCACACTAATGGATGATCTGTGGCAGGGGCAGCAAACAAATGTACTTTATTTACCATTAGTGCCATTATAAATATTTCAGAAGGCTGAATACTTCTTACTTCTTTGGTAATTTTCCTAACTTTATTTCAGCCTTATTTTAATCTCTGTAAAACTACTTCTTTGCCTAGCTCTGGTAAACAAATATTTTTGTGAGCAAAACATTTGTTATTTGTAACTTTTCTACATAAAAGTCAAATTTGTTACCCAGACCTGACTTTTGCAAAGATGCTCTGTAAGTGAAAGTCAATTACATTGCTAAGACAAAAAGCACTGATCCATGCCAATTTTTTCTGTCCATTAATTAATTTTTTTCTTGATTGCTAGACCAATATGTTATGTATTGTTTCTGCATTTCTGTTTCTAATGCAAATTAGAACCAGAGTTGCTGCGAGCTGTTTTTAAAAGTTATGAATTTTCCCAACTGGTAACTTTCTTAGCTGAGCTTGCTTGGAATAATGTATAAGTATTCAATTCTAATTGACCCTCTGCACAAAGTTGCCTTCCTTTCCGTATCAAAAGATGACATGCTGATCACTGTAGTATTTGGTTAGATCAAGGAAAAGGCCTTTCATAGTCACTTTTAATCAGAATGTATAATGAAGGCTTCCTTCAGCTCTACAAGACAAACTGAAAGCTTCCCAGTGTCAAGGTTCCTGCATAGCAAAAGTCAGTCCTGGATGTGAGCTGAGGACTCAGAGAAATTCACAGATCTGGTCAGTTAGTCTGGCAAGAGTAATCACTGACATCAGCCATACAAAATCTCTGCTTTCATGACTCATTCTTTTAACCTCCAATCTACCAGGTGCCATGCTGAGTCCTGCTATCACATCATTATTTTTATGAAAAGAGGAAATCAGGGAAAAAAAAGTAAGTGAGGTAAGGAATTTGTATCAGAAAAAGCAACTATTTTGGGTTAAAATGAAATACTCTATTCTGAGTTAGTTGACTTTCTTATTAAACATTAATTGACTAAAAATTACTTGTCATTGTTCTGGTTACTCAAACAAGTATTTTATACAGTCAATTCCTTTGTTAGATGACTATATAAAGACTGCAGGCTGAATAATTTTTTTACAGCAATATATTATTGAATTTCAGTCTGTGCCATAAACATTTTGTTTCTCACTAGTCTTTAGGGGAATTCCACCTTGAGAGAGAGAAATTCACTCTCCACACATGCCCACCAAAATAAAGTCTATATCCAGAATTCATGTATGGTTTTTGCACTTTCCCACAAATGTGACTATTTCTTAAAAGTTTAATTTTATCTTTTTATTCTTCTCTAATTCATGGCACGGGAGATTCTCAACGGCCATGTTCAAAGCATATTCTTTTGAATGGGATGTTGTAAAGATACAGGAGAATTCTTATTCCATTTTAATCAAAATATAGCTGTGTCAAAAATAATTTCCAAATGCAAAAAAGTAATTGGAAAACAAAGATAAACAATTTGGGACAATATCTTTAGGTATGGAACAAGTACTGAAGTATGGAAACGTATGATTTCTATGGTAAGCTCTTGTGTTTTGGGTTTTTTTGAGATGTCACAGCAGCGTAGTCACGTTAACAAGAGTAATATCACTTTAATTCAGAAAAATTAAGTAATAACTCATTTTTATTCAGTAGCAACACAAGAAATTTCTTTTGGTTCAACGGTGACAGGTACCAGTCTCCTAAATTGCTGTCTTACAGACAGATCCAAGAGTATTTCATTTTTAACAGAATACTTAGTACTGTCCTAGTGTCTATAACTGGGAAATTACAGTAATGATTTCATTATCAAGCCCTATGTCTCCTTCATTTTCTCAAAGAGAATACTTTGTCTCTGTAGGTTTCCTGAAATGTGTTATAGCCTGTAATAAGCTTTTATGGGCAACAGTTGCTGAATCATTCAATATCTTCAGTTACGCAGTGTCTACTTATCTCCTTTGACAACCCTTCACTGTGATAAAATGTATGAAAATAAACATATACGGTGAATGCCTATCCTAATTTGTCAGCCTTAAATGAATCTTATTCACTATCAGGTTTTTTGTAATTAAAGTGGGCACACTGTTATTGGAAATAATGGCTTAGTTGGTAATTTTTATTGATTACCAACATACATTAGAAAGAGATAAATGACCAGTCTAATTGTTTGTGGATTATTGTTTCCTATGTGCTCATTGCACTGGGTCACACTGAAATAAGGGGTACATTTCTCAAAGAGAACAAATATTGCTTTTTATTAGCTGAGACAAATGTTTCAGAACCCTAACAGAAAAACCTGTGGATGCAGGTCTTCATGTATACACAGAGAAAGACTCAAAGGCAGGAGTGGAGTTGTAGTCCCAAGAATACTGAGACATATCCGGAGGACACGTTCCTCAGTAAAAGGATGAGTAACAGAAAATTTGGTTAGAATGGACTCCTGATATCACCTGGTCCAACCTGTGACTCAAAGCAGGGGATCTTCAGTATTTGGTCAGGCTGCTTGGGTGGCTGCCTTTTCTACATCTCCAAGAATGAAGGGTCTGCCATCTTTCTGGACAATCTGCTATAGTATTTGACTGCCCTCATGGTGACTTTAATTTCTTAATGTCTAGTAGGAATTTATTTTATGATTGTTGTCTCTCCAAATGGAGTTTGACTTTATTTTCTCTGTGACTATCCAATATATAGTTGAAGACAGCAGTAAGATTATTGACCTTCTTTTCTTACCACTAAACAAACCCAACTACCTCCACAGGGTAATCTCCTGTTTGTCTGCTTTGTGTTGGAATGGCTCCAAACTGGACAGGATGTTCCAGATGCAGAGCGATAAATTCAGACAGAAGGAGATAACTATTTTGCTCTATCTACTGCCCTACTGTTACTAATGCATGTTCTTTTTTTCCCTTTACGTGTACTTATTTTTGCAAATAATAAACTTATTATGCCTCTTTTTGACACGATAATGGTGAACACAGGCTGTCTGTCCATGCCGGTTTGGGCTGGGATAGAGTTAGTTTTCTTCACAGTAGCTTTTATGGGGCTATGTTTTGCATTTGTGTTGGAAATTGTTGATAACACAGAGATGTTTTCGTTATTACTGAGCAGTGCTTACACAGCACCTTTTCTTCTCCTCACCCCATCCCACTAGTGAGCAGGCTGGGGTGCACAAGAAGTTCCCATATTTCATTTTATATGTGAATGTACATGGTATTTTCTTTGGGATAAATGTCATGAAATTAAGGTCTATTTTAAGTTTTGATAGTTGTGTTAAATAAAAGTAATTTAAAATATTGAAATATATCCACATTCGCTGCAAATTTACCTGCAAATTCTCTTTATTTTTGGTCTTCAATGGCATGAAAATTAACTTTTTTTAAGGGTTTTTTTATGTCTAGGAAGTATTAATCTATTTAATCCCTTATCCTTCAGGTTTCTTTGAAATAAATTTGTACGTCTTTTTTTAATTGAAACTAATACAGAAGAATTTACTTTATGTTACTTATATGATAATGATTTTTTACTGATAATGGCAAAAATTGGTTTATTCAGTCCACTTTTTACAAAAAAGTTAGGAAACATCTTGCAGTATATCTGATCACTTCTCTGGCTTTCTTTTATTGTTTCATTATGCTTTCTAATTTTTCTCTTTAATACTGGAGAATTAAAGTGAAAGAAAAGGTGAATTTAAATTCAGACATTCTGAATATGCAGCCACTACCTTTTTTACCTAGCATACTAGGAATGTGCTATGTATTACATTACCTATAGGACCTAACTCTTCTGTCTTCTCTGTTATTCTGTTGTTTGGCCAAGTAAAACCAAGTAGAACAAAATAGTGTATTCTGAATCAGTATTTTACAGTCATCAAAATATGAGTTGGAAGGGACTTATGTAGGTCACATATTACTGCCTCCTATTTTAAGCAGGACTGTTGCTCACTCTAGATCAGTTTAGCAGTGGTTTTGTCTAACCAAATCTCAAAAAATTTTCCTAATATCCATATAGAAGCTCCCAAGCTGGAATTTGTTACTGCTGCCCTTATTATTCCTCCTGATACTGTGAAGATGGACCAACATTCCAGGTTCAGCCTCACCAATGCTAAGTGGACTTCTACCCAGACTTTGGTCATACTATGACCCCATATCTGACATATATCTTGCAATAAGCAAGCACTGCTAACTTAGACTTAAGACTTAGTAGCAGCTCTGCAGAACTCAGGAATCACAGCTGACATCAAGCTGAGTTTAAGTCTTTTTCAACTTAAGCCTCTGAACTGTAGCTCTGTCAAATGGCATGTCAACCACTCCTTTCGATTTAGTATCACACGCAAATTTTGTGAGAGTGCACTCTGTCTCTTTTCTAGACCATCAACAGAAAAAAAGTGCACACAAAGCATGGCCCGTGCTCACACTTCTGATTTCTTTCAACTAATTGTAATCATTATAATTTTTACTTCCAGTCCATAAAGTAACAACAAAGTCAGATCCAGAGTAATTGACATGCTCACTTCTGGTCACCCAAAACAGTGACTTTTTTCCATGTGTTTTTCAGCTACCTTTGTCTGATGTCTAAATTTTATGAACATCCTCTCAACTTCTCACATGTTCACTAGTCCTGGTGGGAATGAATAAAGTTTCTACTATCAATACATCTTGGAGTATTTTCACATTTTATGGATATTTAAAAGGTTTCCCAAACTGAGCAGCAGTGTGAAAAGCAGAGAGTTTTCCCAGACCAATGCCAATGTTGGCACTCTTCATAGAGTCATAGTTTGGGTTGGAAGGAACCTTTAAAGATCACCTAGTCCAACACCCCTTAGCTGTATCAGTTTAACGCGTTTAGAAAGAAGAAGTATCTAGAAAACAAGTAACTTTATGGGTTGAATCTAGGATAAATGGAACTGCAGCAAATCTGAAGTAAAATGAAGAGTTTTATGGCAGCAAATTCTGGGAAGGACTTAGGATACTTTATTTTCCATAATTTACATGCACATCCATTGTATATATATATATGTATATTGTATATATATATATATGTGTTTATATGTATTGTACCTTATAAATGACTGCATATTCTGATAGCATAAAGAGTACTTAGTCTTCTTCTGCAACTTGGAGCATTGCTACTCACAATACTTTCATGGATCCAACCCCTAGAAGAGGGCCACTGAAATTAGTGAAAGTACTTTTCTGGAAATCCTTAAAATTGGATGAAAAGAAAAGGTTTATTATTTAACACTTAGTCCTTTTGTAAAATATATATTTCTCATGTAAAATCATATCTGTTCCTCAGCTGAATGTTTCCCCAGGGATGTGGTAAGAAACCAGTTCTTCTGAGGTTTCCTCTGAGGCCAGATTGTTCTCTTTAAAAAAAGATAGGAGTGAATACCAACTACACACTTTAATACAACAGCATATGCTGATCGGTGGAGCTCAGGATGTAATTACATATGTTCTTTTATCCCATATTATGCCCTTCTAGGTTCTTACATTTTGTATTTCAGTTAAAACTCAAAATCAAACATATAAATCAAATTGTTGGCATTCCCTGTTGGCATTTTATTCTTACTATTCCAAATAAACTGTATTACCTAATATTTCTCTACATTATCCTTAAATGATGGCACTCAAATACTGGCTTTATTAACAAATATTTCACAAAATCCTTTTTTATTCTTAACCCCTTAGCTTAATTTGAAACATGAATAGAATTTGATCTAAGATGGAATCTAATACACTATTTGGGAACACCCTGACTCATAATTCAGTTATGTCATCAATAAGATAAGGCGTACCTGGTCTAGGAAGGAAAATGAGTAGTGCTTGCTGTACTCAATGGAGGATGTGTTTGACCCATTGTGGAATCGCAGAGAAACTGAGGTTGAATGGCATCTGAGGATGATCTGGCATAACCTCTGTTTAGAGCAGGATCAGCTAGAGCAGGTTGTCTAGGACTGTGTCCTGCTGGGGTTTAGCTATCTCCAAGGATGGCAAGTCTACTATTGGACTGGGCAGCCTCTTGCAGAGTTTAGCTATCATCACACTGAAAAATCTCTTATTTTAAAATGGAATTTCCCATAATTCAATTTGTGTCTGTTGCCACTTACCCTGTCATTGAGTACCACTGAGAAGAGTTTGTCTTCTTGACTCCTTTGCACCTGCTTTTTTTTATAGACATTGATAAAATCTCCCCGTGCCTTCTCCATTTTTTATATGGTGAAAATCAAGTGGTTGTGCAATTGACTGAACAGAGGAACAAGATAAATAATGTTCCATACAGCAAATAAAATATTTAATTTACAAGTATCTTGCCTACAGTACACATTCACTTACACAAACAACACCTTGGAAGTGCTGATAGCTAAAGCAGAAGATATTTCCATTTTAAAACTGAGACTTGTTATATGGACCTCATGGCTCTGCCTTTTCCTCTGTGTTATCCTCCCTCATTTACCTTCTACCTCTATCACTTCTATCACTCATGCCTTTCCTGTAACTCCACAGGCATATGGCACTGCTTGTTTCAGAAAATGATATAAGACCTGACACCTGGAGTGACGATGACTTTCTCCTCTATTCAGCTTCTTAGTACCACACTACTGACATGTGGCATTGCTCTCATCTTTCTGCACCCTGCATTTATTTAATAACTGGCAGCATTGCAGGCCCAGTACAGCAGCTGAGCAGCCCTGTGCGTTGTAGTCAATACCAGCCCATAAAATACACCTTAGCTTGTTATGTGGTGCTGTTATAATGATAATAGTAACAGGGTTCAGAAGTTTCAATACATGAAAAGATAAGGTTATGTCAGTGAAGGGTTGCTCCCAAGCTAATTACCTCCTCTTTTCAGTAGCAGTTAATTAGCTTTGACAAAGAACTGTTTAGGAGACTCCAATAATTCGAGTTTTGGAGCTCTCTGAGGAATCTGTGCATGATACAGACATACTCTATATACATATATTCTATGTATATTTTTTTCAGCACTCCCTTAAAAAAATAAATTTTTCCACTTGCAGAATAGACTTATGCTACATGCCTAGTGGGGAAGAACACTGGAAGTCCTGAGGTGTGGATGATGACAAATGCATATCCTTTACAGGTTGTTTTGGGTCACTAGACAGGTTCTGCAGTTATATGCTCTGTAGCATCTCCAGAATGTCTTTGCTTTCCTTCCTCTGGCTCTGCTTCTTGCAACCAGTGATGTCCATTTGCTGGTATTATACACAAGTTCTATATTACACATTAGATAAACCTTAAGAAATTGAGAGGATGCTTGTACATATTATTGTGAACAATTCTCAGAGATGGTTTCTTTACTTACAGAATCATCTCCCACCCCATTACTGGAGATAAATGGAAGAAATGGCATCAGCTTCAGGGGCTCTTTGTTTCTAGAAATATTTTAAGCCTCAGAATCCCACATGTTTTGAAGCAGATTTTTTTTTTAATTACAGTATAATTGAAAACAAAGCAACAAAAGAATTGCAGGGCATCAATACACTAGACATTGTTCAAATTTATTGGGAAATGAGAGTCCTTGGCCCACAAGATTATTGTGGCTGATGCTGATCTGGCAGAAAGAGCCATGTCTCTCAGCTCTTAATGTGAAATGTTGATACTTCAGCTTTCTGTCACAGTCAATTCAAGTGGAGCCCAATACAGATACACACATCTGTGTAAACTGTTCTTTGTTTCCCTTTCTAGGATAATTAATTAAAAGCCTACTAGATGAGCACAATTACTAAAAAATTAATCACTTTCAGGGTAGCTAAATCATGACAGATTAATTTCTGGTATCTATTCCTACGTTAGGATTTTTTTTACTAACAGAAATACTAACAGAAAGTAGCTCTCCTGTTCTAGTAAATCATTGCTCTTTATATTAAAAGATTGTAAATATTTGTTTATTATAATCAATTATACTTTTAATTAACCTTTAGAAATAAGGTGGTTTTAACTACATTTTATATGGTTGATATTTGACTGTGCTCATGCCAAGCAAATTATTAAACCTGCAAGTGTTCAAGGTTTGGGGACCCCTGGTGGCCTAGTGGTTAGCATGCAGGACTCTCACCGCTGCGACCAAGGTTCAAATCCCAGTCCCCCCAGGCAGATGGAGCCCGTTAGCCCTGTGAGGCCATCCATCTATGAGAAGGTCACTCTAAACAAACCTACGTCCTGAGGACCTCACTGCCATTGTCCAAGCTTGCTTGGCCCCGGCAGATGAACCTTAGGATTAAAGGGTGAGCTCAGTTCAGCGCATGCTGTGTCTCACCTAAAAAATCCATTGCGCAAGCTGGAAAGGTAAAAGACCTTTCCCCAAATCTTCGTTCGCGAAGACTGGCCATTATATATTATTATTATATTATCAAGGTTAGATTGGATGGGGCTTTCAGTACACTAGTCTAGTGGGAGGTACCCCTGCCTGTGATCTTTACAGTCCCTTCCAACTCAAACCATTATATGATTCTGTGATTATTCTGATGTCACTTAGTTTCTTTCTGAAAGTCCACGGTATGGAATGCCACTCTGAGCAAAACAGTCTGACATTAATACTGAATGCACTTTGTCACAAAGGCTAGGACTCCATTTGTAGAGGCAGTTCAAGAATTTAAATACATTATGATGTTATATAACATAAGGAAGAAATTTTTTATAAAGAGGGTGGTGAAAACTGCTGCAGGTTGCCCAAAGAGATGGTGGATACCGCAGCTCTGGAAACATTCAAGGTGAGGTTGGACTCTGAGCAATCTGATCTAGTTAAAAATGCTCCTGCTCATTTCAGGGAACTTTGTACTAGATTACCTTTATAGTCACCCTCCAATCCAAACTGGTTTATGATTCGATTTCAAACCTCTCGTGATAAGATTTCATGTTAATTTTTTGGACAGTCAGGAACGGAGTTTCTGTGTATTACTAACACTAGTGATCCATTACCTATGTGCTTTAATCCATACAAAGTTTCCTCTATAGAAAGGGCACTTACAGTTGCCCAAGCTTTGATGTCACCTTCATTTTAGCCATCCAAGTGTTAAGCTTATAAATTATTCTGGTTATCTGATTCTGTAATGACTGGAAAGGAAATGAGAGAGGCATTGTCAAAGGATGATCAATTCCACACAGAAATCTGTACTGTGATCGCATTAATTAATTATACTTAATGGCTAAAGTTATGCAAGATGAATCCAAGCACTTATTGCTGGTAACAAAGAAGAAAAAAGAAAGACTACCATCTGCTGAGCAGATCTCTTATGGTTGCGTAAGAAATCTGATATTCTGTCAAACTGGCTTTAAATAGTAAGGGAGGCCCTATCCTCTGCAGGCAGATCTCTCCCTGTTGACTCTAAATACACCCTGGACTTTCTAGTTTTGATGTCTGACTTTAACATAGCTTAGGTTAAACAAATACCATTCGCAAGGTCTAGCAAGTCTGATGGTTATTTAGGTATTACTGTTGGTTTTGTGTTCAAGGCAATTCCTTATTGGTAGAAAAAAACTAAGAGCAAAAAGAGATTCGTGAACCTGTTTTTTTAAGACATGACTTTAAAGTTTATGATTTCCATTTATGATTTTCTGGATTTTAATATTAAGAATTTTGACAACTCTCTAATATATGGGATGATAATAACTACTCAAATCAATGACAGACCCTCTGCATTTTATTGCTATTGTGCCAAGAACATACAATTACTGCAGTGTTGAAAATGGATTTTTTAAAAGAAAGGAGCCAAAACCTTGACAATCTCAAATTTTATTTTGGGGTTCAAGTAGAAGCCACCAGAAAAAAGCTTAGCTCCTTTGTTACGGGATGAGTGGGAAAAGTACAATGACAAAGAAGAAGAAAAGGATACCTTAAATATAGATTAAAAATTCTCTGTAAAAGGTAACAAGGTACTGACCTAGAACAGATTGAGATTAATGACAAGTGGTTCTGCTATTGTATTGATCAGTGCCTGTGGCTATTTAGTAGATGATAAAACACACTACATTGATTAAGGCTACTGGCAAAATGTTTTAGATGTCAAAGCTGCAGTACTTTTCCTAAAGCTCAAAAAAAAGCCTTTAATTAGGTGCATACAGTGGAATATATGTATAAACACAAACATACACATACCTAAAATACTTAAGAATTGCTGGCAAAGGCATTGCTTTATTAGTACAAACTCATTCAGGTTTGCTGAAAGAAAGGATATTGAAATGTCTGTTACCTGAGAGATCTGTTTCACAGTTAGAATCTTCACGGGGCGAGAAGTATAGATCTGAACTAATTAGTGACACAGTAGAAATTGCTGAAATGTTGGTAATATTAAAGAGAAAATGAGTAAAATAGGAAGAAAGCATAAAAAACCCCCATCTTTACCATGTAAAGAGCTAATTATAATAACATTGCACACTCTGGTAAAATACTGTTGGGATTGTAAGACATAATTGAACTTCCAGAAAGCACAGCAATTACCTCAGAAATGAATGTTGACTTTGTAGAATCAACCGGGAAGAAAAAGTATACAAACGTGTTGTGAATTTCCTTGGGTTTGTTTTTATCTGGTTTTCAGAGTTCCAGAAATATCTATTCTATTTCTTCTTGGAACAAATAGACTTTTGATGTGGTCATGGTCAGAGCAATAATCTACCATACACTGAGTTAATTCACAGACTGTATCCAAGTGTGCAAGTAAATCAAAAGCTCAGGAGAAGTATATTCCACATGCGGAAGCTGTTCCCCAGTGTAAAATGGGGAACTGCAACCTCCTTAATTGGGTGACTTGTGTTCAGGTATCTTTTACCATTCACAGAGATCCTACAAGCGGGATATACAGCTTAAATGTTCAAAGCAATTATTTATTGTCTCATATATGCAGCTGATAGCAAAGTCATGCTACTATGATCAGTATTAATTTGCTCAACAGCCCTGAGGAGACACCAGATGAGACTCTGCTGGCCAGGCAGTCATCAGTCAGCTGTAGAAGTGCTGCCTCTGCTCCTCGCAAAGGGCTGATCCTCAATCTTACTAAATGCCCATTCACTGATTCTCTATGTTTTTGTCTTAGGGCTGTATTCCTCAAGAAGCCTTTTCAGTTGTTTTTCTGGTTTTGTGTTTGTTTGTTTTGTTTGTTTGTTTTTGTTTTGTGGGTCTTTTTTTAAATTTTCCTTGAATCTTTTAATTGGTGGCTATGATTGTCTCAATAATTTTACTTCTGTCTGTGTTTTTGTTTTTCTTATTTTGCCTGGATTTAACTTTTATACTTTGTCAGACCTCAGCAGCAATTTTCTCTGACATAAAGCTGCCCAGTTGTGCTACACAAAACTGGGCTTTTGATCACAGAGAGATGAATCTCTTGGCCATGGGTTACAGCGTATTATAAATTTTTCCTTACCTATCTGGTATACTGGATCAAGCTTGTGTGCAAAGGTCCATCTATAAATATACATATATAGTTACATGTAAAGATACATATATATTCCTGAAATTATCTTAGTGCCTTTCCAGCTCCCTGATCCTAAATTCACTGTCTTACAGTCAGCCTGGCAAAACTCTGGGCAAATATCTACATAATATTTTATAATAAGTGTAATCTAAATAATAGATGGATGAATAAAAATTTGATAAAAGATGTTGTTTCCTTTGTATGATTTTTTTTTTTCTGTTCCGTGCAGGACATAGAAATGATATGTCAAAATGAAAATGTCAACATCTGCTCCTCCTATAGCATTTTACTTCTTCTGTGTGTACCCACTAAATGGATCTTTCTGCAAAAGCATTAGAAATTTTTTAGGTTAGTCAGTTCTGTCCAGTGAAGGGGATAGAAGTAAAAATGTTCTTGTTTCTACTATGGAATGATAACTGGGCTGTTTGACCAGTTCTCAAAATTTGAATGCCAATAAGAGGAAAGAAATAATTAAAAAATAAAACTTGCTACTTTTTGATCATGAAAGATAGTGGTAAGGACCAGGGAAAAAAACAGTTAATTTATGTGTTTATGTTATAATATCTATATCTGAACTCTCACCCTAAAGTCCCTATTTATTCTGTGCGAGAAATTGTTTCATATAGGAGAGATTACTTGTGCCCTATGGCAGACGTTTAAACCACATCAGATGGATTGTACCCCAAATTGGCAGATGTAATTACTATGCTATACTACATCGTATTAAAAGCCATGGCATTCAGGTGAGGGCCCTAGTGACTGGAAAAAGGGAAAAATCACACACATTTTAAAAAGGAGGATCCTGTAAACTATGAAATGGTCTGCCTCTCCTCTGCTCTCTGTGAGATCATGGACCCTACTACTTGAAATAAGTAATGGCCCATCTTCGCGAACGAAGATTTGGGGAAAGGTCTTTTTACCTTTCCAGCCTGCGCAATGGATTTTTTAGGTGAGACACAGCATGGGCTGAACTGAGCCCACCCTTTAATCCTAAGGTTCAGCTGCCGGGGCCAAGCAAGCTTGGACAATGGCAGTGAGGTCCTCAGGACGTAGGTTTGTTTAGAGTGTCCTTCTCATAGATGGATGGCCACACAGGGCTAACGACCTCCATCAGGCCAGGAGACCGGGATTTGAACCCGTGGTCGCAGCAGTGAAAGTCCTGCACGCTAACCACTAGGCCACCAGGGGTCTCTACTTGAAATTGTTTCAAGGCAAATGGAAGATAGAGTTTAGAGACAGTGAAAATGTCTTCATCCAGGGCAAGTCATGCCTGACTAATCTAGTGGCCTCCTGCAATAGAGTGACTGTGTTGGTGGATAAGAGCAGAGCAACTGATGCCAATGGTTTGACTTCTGTAAGGCCTTTGACATGGTCCCATACAACATTATTACTTGTGAATTGGAGAGATATGGGTTTGATGGATAAGGAATTGACTGGATGACCACATCTAAAGTTACAGTCACTAACTCAGTGTTCAAGCGGAAACCAGTAACCTTGAAATGTCCATACTGGGATTAACACTGTTCAATATCTTTGTTAATGACATAGACAGTGGGGCTGAGTGCACCTGCAACAAGTTTATGGATAACACCAAGCTCAGTGGTGCAGTTGATACACTTGAGGGAAGGGATGTCATCCGGAGGGTCCTGGACAGGTTTAAGAAGTGGTCGCATGAGAACCTTTTGAAGTTCTACAAGATGAGTCCTGCACTTGGCTTGAGACAATCCCAAGTATCAGCAATGACGGTGGGATGAAGGGATAGAGAGCAGTCCTGAAGAGAAGGACTTGGGGATATGGGTGAATGAAAAATTGGACTTGAATTAGGAATGTGCACTTACTGCCCAGAAAGACAACCCTATCTTGGGTTGCATACAAAGAAGTGTGGCCAACATGTCAAAAGAGGTGATTCTTGTACTTTACTTCACTCTCTTGAGAGTCCACCTGGAGAACTGAATCCAGCTCTGGGGCTGACTGGCATGAGAAAGACATGGAACTGTCAGAGTGGGTCCAGGGGAGGGCCATGAAAATGATCAGAGGTCTGGAATACCACTTCTATGATGAAAGGCCGAGGTGGTTGCTCTCCAGATTGTTCAGCCTGGAGAAGAGAAGGCTCCAGGGAGACATTATTGTGGCTTTTTAGTACTTGAAGTGGGCTTATAAGAAAGATGAAGAGAGCCTTTTTACCAGGGCCTTCAGTGACGGAAAAGTAGCAATGGTTTTAAACTGAAAGAGGGTAGATTTAGATTGGATATATAGAAGAATTTTTTAATGCGGAGGGTGGCGAGACAATGGAACAGGTTGCCCAGAGAAGTTGTGCAACCACAGCTTCCCCATCTTTGGAAGTGTTCAAGGCCAGGTTGGATAAGACTTTGAACAACTTGATCTGGTGAAAGATGTTTCTATGCATTACAGTGGGGGCTGAACTAGGCGATCTTTAAAGGTCCCTTCCAATCCAAACATTTTTGTGATTTTATTATGCTGCTTTGTCTTTGCCTAATGTAATTGAACTAAATACTTCACGTGAAGTTCTTCAATATAGATGTCTAAAGTTAGGTGAATTGAATCCTATCCATAGTATTTTTAATGACTAAATTAATAGGTTTGATGTTGGAAAAAGAGAGATTAACAAGGGAATAGAAGAAATAATTAACTGTGGAATTCCTTTCAATACTTGAAAACGCTGTTCAGGGAAGTGGAGACTTGGCATGCATAATTGTTTTATTATTTCAATTTTGTTTCAAAGGAACTTTTGGGAAAAGTGTTCTTTTTAAATATAAAAATGCTGCTGAAGCAATATGGCAAGACCATAATGTTTTTATTATAAAAAATTGAAACATGGGAGACTGAGTAGCACTTTGTTAGCATTTAAAAATATGACAGTAAATATTAAACAGGTTTTGAGTTGTTGGGTTTTTTTTTCCCTGAGGGTTAATACTACATAATACTTTAAAATGGAATAACATAAATACTGCTTTATCCCAGTTGAAGAATTTAGAAACTGTTTTCACTAAATGAAGAAACTTTCACAAAAAAAATGTTAATGGCTCCAAAACTGATTGGGAACTCTAGAAATGATACTCAATGTTCGAAGCTTGAAGTTGCAGAAATATGTATTACTCCCTTCGTCAGACTGAAGAAGGTATATCTGGGAGACTATATGATTTGTAGATGAGATTAGTAGATATTGTCAAACCTTCTGTTTGTAAATCTGAGACATATCTTCAACTAAAAAAAAATAATTTAAAAATAGTGATAATAAGAGAATACAGGAAAAAGCACTCTGCAAAAATTTATTTTAAATGATTAAACGTCTAACAATGGAAGGTGAAATCACAGAAAGAGTGAAGTTGATTTATGTAAAGATGTAGGCATCACCTCCTTGTTAAATGCAAGTAGCATACTGAACTACACATATTCTTTAAGGAAATTCACATGATTTCCTGTCTTTACTAAAATATGTCAAATATTTGCACCTGTCTTTTCATTGCCATTGTCTTAGATTCTGTGTATGCATCTGAATACAAGATCTGAATTTTTAGCTTTTATTAAAAAGAGCCATTTGTCAGAACTTTTACTTCAGTGTTTTCAACTATTTGAAGATCTCACTTTTCTGAAGGAAATTTTCATGAGTTCCTCTGCATTTCAGTGTGTCATTTGAGGGACCTTTCAGAATTTATCCAATGGAGGATGGCAGCAATTTCTGATGATGCTGTTGATTGCCAGTTTCCACAAAAAATCTGACTTTGGTGACTGATTTATTTATTTTGCAACTGTTACACTGTCTGCCAAGGAGCTGTATAGTTTCCTCCAGTAAGGAGAGAATATGCCATATCTATGCCACATCATAGAATCATAGAATGGTTCGGGTGTGGATAGGACGTTAAAGTTCTTCTAGTTTCAACCCCGCTATCATGGGCACAGACAACTTCCACTAGACCGGGTTGCTCAAAGCTCCATCCAAACTGGCCTTGAACACTTCCAGGAATAGGGTGTATTCCACAACTTCTCTGGGTATCCTGTGCCAGTACCTCAACACTGTCACAGTAAAGAATTTCTTTCTAATAACTAACGTAAACCTATTTTGTTTCAATTTAAATCCATTAACCCTTGTCCTATCACTACATACCCTTATATCTGGGGCTAGGGCATAAAGTCAAATAGAAGGGCTGTGCTAATGTGGGACAGCAATGATTAAGGACTCCTAAAGTCAGGAGTCAGGTTAAAGCTGACACACTCTCCATACCAGGGTAACTATCATGAGGTTCAGTTTTTCCTGTTCTGTAGGTTAGTTTCTTCATCCCAAATGGAGAAACAATGAGTAAAATGCCAATTTCAGCCTTAAACTCATATTATTTATCAATTAAGCAAATATTAACAAATTGGTTAGCTTTCTTGGAATCTCATAATTTTCTAAATCAATTAGCAATCCTGGGGATTAGAAAAGTGCATGTGGTATGATACCAGGTAGATCCGTAATTTGGTTCAGTTATCCTGCCTGGTACACAAGCTACTGATATTCTATTTCACCAATCTTTTACTTTTTAACCAAAACTTGCAAGAAAACACTAAAAAAAAAATTAAAATATTGAATTTTCATTTTTTTCCCTTTAAATCTTATTCTATATATTCTTGAAGTTCCTTAAGTATATCATGAGAATTTTCAGATCTTGGGTGCACAACATAGGTATTAATCTCTTCTGTTCAGTTTGTATATCAATACAATTACTCTAAACATAATTCCAGACGTTTTTGTTTATTTTTTTTCATTTCAATGGAATTTTTTTAGAGAAAACGAAACAAAAAAAAACGAATGAAGATATTGCCATATGAAGCAAGAAAAAGATAACATTTAAACATGCAAGTTACTAGAAACCTCGACTGCTGAGCTGGAATTAAAAAAATAATGTTGCCTGTTTAAAATATGACATCAATGTGGTGTTAACCAATGAAAAAGGAAACATGCTTCCTAAACATATCAGAACCTTTCAGATGTATATAATGAAAAAATAGCATACATCTCTGAAGCTTACTGTTGGTTTAATTTTGTATCTGTCAAAGCATTCTGTATTGTTTAAGATAGCATACGAGATTTTGTGCAAATAAACATCAAGTCGATGAAAATATATTGTTCCTAGTTTTGTCTAGCCTTACATTTCCTGGGCTGAGAACAGAAGCAGAAAAATCAAATACTGTAGAACTCATTCCTGATAAAACTATTTCTTATGTTTGTCTTGTGTGGTCTTTAGAATATCTGGAAATGTAGCAACTGTCCTGTTCTATCTTGACTTGGCTCTACAAAGTGAGAGTGAAATAATTTTCTCTCCTGCTCATATTAGCATGCCTTATCTTTATTTTCTGTCTTGGTGCATAGAAATTATGATATTATCTAGTGTGCATAGAAATTATGATATTATCTGCACTGTCAAGTCATCTTGGAGCTCATATTCAGCATCTAAGCTCAAACTTCCTGACTTTCCACATTACCCACTGGGTAGCTCAAACTCTGTCTCTGGCATGGGGCGATCTGGGGTTCACTGATCTGGGTCAATGCTCGAGACTTCACAGTAGCCAGACAGAGTATGGACAAGGGCAGCAGAGGCTGTGGGGGTCTCTCTGGAACTGGCAGAGCAGCAGAACACAGTGGAGACAGGTGTGACATTGGGACTGGGCTTGGAGTGGGAATCACACACAAAAATGGCAAGAGGTGCTTCTCTTCCATAGCTGTACATCCTACATATCCCAAAGAGAAAGATTTTGAAAACAGTTTTGACTAATTAGCAACAATGCCTTTTTCCAGAATTTGTACATCTTGTCTCCTCTTATTGTTCCCTAGTTAGAACCAGGATAGTAAATTCACATCAGATATATTGTTTACCTTTTAAAGTACAGTAAAACAATTTTTATGTAAAGATAATTCAGATAGGAGACTTTTAAGTTGTCTGTCAGAGAAAAGTTCTCAGACATGGAAACCATTCTGAACTACACTGAACCATCCATAATTAAAAATAATTTAGTTCTCCCGCTTTTACTTTTGTGATTTCAAGTGGGGTACTTTTTTCTCCAATAATTCATTTTTTAAAATTCCCATAGCACATCTATCCAGTGTCAACGTATTTACCTAACGTAACATAGCAAGTGCTGTATGATAGAATAGTGAAAGAATCAAGTTAGAATTTCAGCTTTTGAACAGCTCTAAATATAGTTTCTAATACATTTCTTATATTTTTACATAGATTTTATATAGTAATTGAATTATCTGTGAACATTCTTTGTTAAACCATGGGGTATTTACATAAATATTTGCTTTGAAGACTCAGAAGAAAGAAATAAAGGGGCTCCCAGTGTGTGATAACATGATCATTTCAAGATCCTCATAGGAGTGGCACTTTTTCTCATAGAATTACAGAATCATTAAGTTCAGAAAAGACCTCTAATACCATCGAGTCCAAGCATTAAGCCAGCACTGCCAAGTCCACCACTAAACCTAATTGTCACACCAACATGTCTTTAAAATATTTCCAGGGATGGTGCCTCTGATATTTTAGAAATATCTTGACTGATATCCACAAGTTGCTTCATTATTTTATTAACCTCCAGATGACAATATAGGTTACCCATGTATTTCAAGATTTGTTGAATTGAGGCCATGAGAATGAGAGTACTGGAATCTAGATCTATGAAAAAATGCTATATTTAAGATGGGAGCCAATATAAGGTGGCACAACAATTTTGTTCATTCAAATCACTACTGTCTGTTCTATTTATAAGGAATGAGCCAGTGAGCTTGTTATCTGTTTAGAATACTTTTAAGTATCTAAACACATCACTTATGTTCTCAAATCCTTGTTTGCTTTCCTTGAGAGTCTTTTCTTGCATGGGAAAAATATACTAAAATTAAACAAATATATGGCCTTACAGCGACTCCAAAAAAGCAATTTTTCTTCATTTCAATGCTATTTTTTATGAAATATGCATGAGGCACAAAATTGGCATCTGCAGATGTACACACATTTTGGATCCTACATCTGTTGGTTAAAATCAAAACAAAACAACCCTAACAAGAATTATTAAAAACAACAGAGGGAAAACTTTCCCTTCAGAAACTCTTCAGTTAAATCTTGGGGGAATATTCAAAGCAATATGCTCTTTGAGTTCTGGTTGTTTTATTTGTTTTTATTTTCTTTTCCAAGTTTTTCTGGACCAGCTACTGGAAAGGAAGCTTTAGTAGCATCCTGTGACAACCAGTTGTATTCACTGTGTGTTGAAATATTACCTAATTGTCTCATCACCATGACTTTAACTGCTTCAGTGGCTTTGTGATTTCAAATGCTTTGGTTGCTGACACAAGCAGAGTTGCTCAATCTCTGATATAGGCTGTGATGCATTGCTTCCTAATTTGATGAAGTTTGCAGGAAAAAACCAAACAAGGATATTTATAATCAAAACATGCAGATGCATCTCTCCACATTTGCCACAACCTATGTCATTCTTTGTTTGCTATTATAATTCCATGATTAACCTGGTACTGAATGTCAAGTTAGACAGGAAGGGCTTTTCTCACTGCAACACCCCAGCTACTCTATGCTGGGAGGCTGTCAGGTAAGAAGAAATGAAGGGGCTGATGCGGTATAAACATCTAGGGCATGCTGCATTGTAAAATTTTATTGATAATTAAAATAGTAATAGAGCTTAATGAGACAATATAAAAATTGGCTATTTTTCAGAGTTGAGTTTTTAAACCTAATATAGCAAACTGAGATTGAAAATGTATTTTGCACATTTAATTACATAATTTGTTTAAACAATTTACAGGGTGCCTAGAGGTTTTCATAAGGATGTTTTCTACTTCTGCACAAATTCAATTTCCTTTCTGTTGTTCGAGAAATTCTAATTAGATTAAGATGAGTTTAACTAGAACCTGAATATTTCAGGTCTTATTTCTCTGTCAAGATGAAAGAGGGAGGGATCTTTTTACAAAAGGAATCAGAGACAACAGAAGGCAACCACTCTTTTCAACTTTTGCTGTATCCTACAACTTTTTCTTTGACTCCTCTTGTCCATTGCAGTTCATTTTTCACTGATTCTGAACATATTCAAATAGATGCCACTAGAGACACAGACCACAATGATTGTGGCCTTGGTGTGATGGTATGGATTTAAGAGGATGTTAGTGTTTCTAAAAAAAAAGCAGAAGCAAATTGTTTCTATATTTAATTATTGCAATGTCAGTACTTGTGCCTTGGTTTTTTTTCACTTTGTAAACTTCGGGTAATGTAAGTTGGCTATGGTGACATCTTGGAGGATGCACGTAGGCCTCTGTATTTAGGCTAAGTTTATGAAATGGTTAAAAGTATCTAATGCTACTGTGGAAATCTAAGTGTGATGTAGCCAGCTCTTTTTGCACTGTGATTAAAAATCCCAACAAAACATTGTGACTTGTTGCATTTAATTTTATACATGAAAGAATATCAGAAGTTAGACAATCCAATTGTAACCACCATTTTTTTCTCTTCCAAAACCTCAGGTTGTCATATAGATTAAGAGTTGCAGTAGCTTGAGTTTTCAAAAAAAGCCTGTAAGAAACATATGCCCACTACCCACTGAAGCATGAGAACACCGAGTAGCAGCCAAAGCCTCCATGGAGGACTGGGAAGACCCAAAGGCATTTTATTTCTCTTTTGCTATATAAGAATTCTAATTTCACATTAGAATTAAATTCTAATTTCACATTAGAATTAAAAGGTCAAAGAGTTTCTACCCTTATTTAGTTTTAATATAATAGAAGCAAGTTGACAAGGTCTGGGAGCTCTACTATTAAGCTGAGCAAGTTTAAGATGGAACTTATGGTTCTGTCCAAACTCATGTAGTGGTTTGAGCCAGGTTTTTCCCCCTGAAACTAGGAAAGTGGTAACCCCCAGGGGGTGGTGACCCTTGGGGTTTGACCCAATCAGTGCTCCTGCAAAAAATATAAACATATCTCTGGAGACCGGAAAAGAAGCAGTGGTACTGGTTGTGGAAGAAGAGATGGCCATGTTGTAGAGGCCATGAGGAAGGGGCTTTGCCCCCCCCAGCCCTGGTTGGGGGGCTGCAGGGACTCGGAACAGTATTAAGCTGGGCTGAGTGCCTGTGGCTAGGAGCTGGGGGAGTTTCTCCCTGGTAAGCAGCAGTGGGAGATGCTGGGAGCAGCGACGGAGCAGCAATGGAACAGCAGCATCCGAAGAGCAGTGGCAAAGAGCCAACTGATAAGAACCGAGGAAGCAGACAGAAAAACTCCTGCAAGGAAAGAGAGAAAAGAGCCAGCAGCAGAAAGCAGGACAAGAGAACCGAACCAGTAGCAGGAACAGAGTTTTGGGGGGTAAGAACTGGACAACCCAAACTCCCCAAACTCACTGGAGACTCCTCTGAGAGAGATGAGGATGATTGGACTCACTTGAAAGAGTCTTGGAGTGCAGTATGCACTACAGAGAGGAGCTAAGAAGCTCCGGCCTCCTGAGAGCTCAGCCAGGACGGCCAAAGGAATGTGTGTGTGTGTGGGGTGACCTTGCCCCCCCCCACTGCTGCTGCAGCTTCAGAGAAGCTGGCAGCCATCTTTGAGTCAGAGCATGGGAGCTCTGCACAGGGGCTTGATTTTCCCCTGAGGATACCAGACCGTCATGAAGACCCTGGTGCTTCGTGATATGACCGTGGTGGAGCGACCTTGTCTGGGGTACCGCAGCCCACGGAAAGACCCCCGTTTTGAAGACGGAGGGCTGAGAGAGGCTTGGAGGCCTCCCTTGTGTGTGCTGGCAGAGAGCCAGCAACTGCTTCTGCTGATGGAAGAGAAGAAGAGAATCTGCGGCCTGGAGAGAGACCTGCTGCTGAGAGACTGGAAGGGGTCTTTTCTTCTTCTTCTCTCCTGGACTTTTATTTGGAGGGAGAAGAGATTTGGCCCATTGTAAATATTATTGTCATGGTAGAGATAGAAATGGAGTTAAGATTATATGTAATGTATTATAGTATAAGTATTTTATTTATTTGTACAGTCCTGTAATATATTTCTTTCCCCCCATATTGAGTCTTGTGTTTTTGCCTGGAAAACCCATCTCACATGGGGTTGAGATGTGGGAGGGGGGCTAGGAATCAGAATTGGATTTTGGGCTGTCTCAAACCATGACAACTCATCATCACATCTTAAACAAACAAAAACATAAATCCTGACAAAGTTACAGTGCATCAGATTTTCTTCACATTTGCCAAGTCTTTAGTATCTTCAATTGGCTGAAATAGTTTCACACAACTAGAAGGATCTATTTAAACAAGTAACTATTGTAGAAGCCCCAAAGATAAGGGGCTAATGTGTATGTCTCAAATACTGATAGGCAGATAGTCATGGCACCAACTGAGGTCTCTTGGTAAGTACATGCTGTGCAAACAGGCAAGAATATGACCAGAGATGGGGGACGTATGGACGTAGGGCAGCACTTTTCTGGGCAAACAATTTGGGCTCTTGGAGATAAGCATATGGTGCAGTACAATTGCAGGAATGAAGTAAAGAAGCAGGCATGGACTGATGACAAAAGGTTGGTCCAGTAGGGAGGGGTCAAGACCACCAAAGACCCCTGAAGCCCTTCAACTGATTTCCAGAAAGGTCTAGAAAAATGAACTACACATGGCAATGAATTAGCATAGAAAATGAGAAACTTAGCCCCAGGGTGGGGAAAACTTATTTGTAAAAAGGTACATCTACAAAGCCCAGGTGGTGCCAGGACTGATGATCTTCCTTTCTTCCTTTCTTCTTTCCTCTCTTCCTTTCTTCCTCTCTTCCTTTCTTCCTCTCTTTAATCTCTGTGTGTTTAGAAGGGACTAACCTATACCAACTTCCATGCATAATAAAACTTCATAAATTTTTGCGGACTGTCCAACTTTTGTTCCTTTTTTACTACGGACATCTGCACATAGAATGTCAAGGGTTGGAATGGACCTTGAAGATCATCTAGACCCAATAACCCCTGCCATGTGCAGGGACACCTGCAGTGGGACACCTCCCACTGGAACAGGTTGCTCAAGGCCTTATCCAACCTGGCTTTGAACACTGGCAGGGCTGGGACACCCACAATCTCCCTGGGCAACCTGTTTCAGTGTCTGACCACCCTCACAGTAAAAAATTTCTTCCTAATATCGAGCCTAAATTTCCCCTCTTTCGAGTTGTATTCATTACTCCTTGTCCTATCACTGCAGCTCCTGATGAAGAGTCCCTCTCAGGTTTCCCTGCAGGCTCCCATCAGATACTGCAATGTTGCTATAAGGTCTCCTCACAACCTTCCCTTCTCCGGGCTGAACTTTCTCAGCCTTCATAGAGGAGTTGTTCCAGTCATCTTATCAACTTCATGGCCCTCCTCTGGACTTGCTCCAACAGTTCAATGTTGCTAAATTACAAATTTTATCTATCAAATATGTATGCAAATGTCTGTGTATATGAAATAAAAATATTTATTAAAACCGAGGAAAGAAAAAGGAATTAGAAATACCATAAGTTTTTCAGTCCTGTAAAGGACTAATAATGTACCCATTTCCAATTGTAATGAATCATGCTTAGCTTACTGATGCAATTTGTTCTGTTGAAGTTAAGAAAAAGAATCCTTACATTTTAGCGATAACATTCGTTGAAAGTTTATCTTTCTCTAGTCATCTTTCTTCTATTGTTTAAGATCCCAGCCATCTGGATTCACCTGTTACCACTCCTTTGGCTCTGGATATCAATAGTTTCTGATCCTTCACTTCTAATAAATTCGTCTCAAGCATGTTAATATTTCTCAGTGATAACTTGACTGAGTTGTTTAGTAGGTCTCCTGTTAGATCGTTTTGTTTACCTACAGCAAAAACTTATGACTTAAGTGAATTAATTTCCTTGTCAAATCCTTGTCTTAAATTATTTTGTTAAAAATAGTAGCATGGCTTTGTAAATTATTACAGACAGAACAAAGCACATGTTTAGATCTGGTAGTATATTGGAGTTTTCAAATGTTAGTAAATATGGGCTTTGGTATTTATTTCTATGTTGGCTTAAATTAAAATTCTGCAAAAAATCATTATATTTTTTTAAAAAATGAAAATATACGGAAGGAAAGGTTGGCATAAGATGTCTTAAAGAAATATGAATTTTTAATGCTTTTCTTTAGTGGTATATTCCATTTTTACACAATATTTTTTCAATATTAGTGCATTTGAAATGGTAGCAAACTGTCATATTAAATTCTGTTGCAATCGTGTATTTTATCATCATACTGAAACAGCAGACTTTCTTCTCTCAGAACTGGAAGGATTCCCTGGACAATCAATGTAAATGACTTATCACTTACTGCATTATAGGGTTCCATTTATAAACATACCAAGCACATCTTTCCAGAACAAATCATACACTGCTTGCTTTGCAATGAGACAGTTGGAAGCCTGATGTCTTGAACATGAGAATGAGTATTAATTTGAAGACCCATTGTTTTCAGAATTCCAATTTTAGCATAGATCTCTTTTACTAAAATATAATAATGTATTGCTCGTGCTGTAATTTTTTCCTCATTACTTGGTTTTGTAAGTAATAAAAGGCTTAAAGTAGAAATATCCTTGCAAGATACCTCGAAGAAAGACATAGGAAAAATATCAAAGATCAGAAAGAAATTAAACGGACTCAATATTTATCTCAGGAATAATAAAGTTAAGGAAAAAAAATGTTGTAGTTTCTTTTTTTTGTGCATGGTCTTTGTCACTGTGGATTTGGCAGCTATGCATTAACAACTAGAACACAAGATCAGAACAAGGCCTCAAGGAGAGTAAATAAAAGGTCTCAATATCTTGCCTTAGTTCTCTGATACCTATCCATCAGTTCAGGGAAGATACAATCTCTGCTTACTTGATAAATTTTCAAAAATCATTGCAGTCCTTAGAGGATTAGCATATAGGCCAGACATATAGATTGTTCCTGTGGAGTTTTAGTTAACCTCCTATGGCACGATGTTTCTTATCCATCTCATGTATGCTTTTTGAAAAGGAATCTAGATAAATTAGTATTTTCAGAAAATGCTAAATTTCAAAGTTTATTATTAAATTTCAAAGCTATTAGAAATTTTTCTAATTTAATTTAATAGCGTACACCTAGTTGTCACAAGGACAGGCCATAGATAATAGACACAAAGAAATGAGGGGTTTTGGTGTTGAATGACATGCAGAAAAAAGGATTTAGTAAAGGTTCTGAAAGAAAAGATCTTCTCCCTAATGTGAACTCAATCTCCTTACAAATCAACTTCAAAATATTTGTTCAGCCAAGAAAAAGGAGGATTGACAGATCACTTCAACACTGTTTTTGTGACAGTTTAAAACCTTTTAAAGGACTTCCCTTCTGCATGCAGCTGAATGCCCAGTCCAGCCCACACCTACATTAATGCAATGGCAAGGATGCAAAGCAAATAGGGACAGAAGGTGAGGAAATGTGAAAGCAGGGTTTACAGTAGGACTGTGATGAGCATCCTGTGGTAACAATGAAACAGAAGACGACTTGTACATATGGGTATTTGTCATATGTTAGATAATGTTGCTAGAGTGGCAGGGAGACATTTTTAGCTCTCTGAGACATTTTTAACTGTCCTCTTTCCTTCAGGCACCTTCTAACTCCTGCCTTCCAACTTTCTGCCTCCTACTTGCCATACCCGTGCAAGTGTTCTCCCTGGGCTGCAACAGCAGCTATCAACATGGATTAGGCATAATTGTTTTAATTTGATGCCACTTTCTTACCCTGAGTTTGCTACAGGTCACAGAAGATAAGAAGGACTCACAACAGAACACAACCTTTCTGCATGCCCTAAGCTAGTGCAGTCCCCTGGGCATCATACTTCTTGAACTTGATGTAGACTGTTAAGCATCTATTGACATTTGCATAATTCTGCAGTTCAAGAATCTGACCATTTACAGTCTTTATCAATTAGCATGAACTAAAGTTTCAGCAGGAAGAAACTATCTAAATTCCAGAGAATGAACGTGCTATCCATGGCATTAACAGTAAAGGTTTATGGGTAAAAGTAACATATCTCACTTAATTTTAATAAAGACTACTCTTTCTGCTTACATTTTTTGCCCTATTTTTACCCCCAGACCATATAGAATTCAGGATCTATTTTTCAAGTCAGATAGGAATCACAAGATCCAATCAGGTCCTTGGCATCCATTTAGGAAATTGTTGTCTTTATAACAATTGTTTTCCTTTCTTTGTACCACATGAATTTCACTTAAATAGGGAAGAGTGTTACTCGAATTTGGCCTATCTTTGTTCAACCTACAGCCCATTATTCAAACCTTTGTCATTTGATTAACTTGATGGAGGTGATTTAGGGCTTTATGTTTTACCTGTCCAGTTTTACTGTCCTTGTGAACCCTGTCATGGAACAATAAATAACAGAGAACTTGAAAGCAATTCCCACAACCCAAATTCAAACTTCTACTAACACCACAGGGCAGAAAAAGCATGACAGCGAGACTGCGTATTTCTGAGTCTTTTCAGGCTTTCTTTCAGTACTCCCCAGAAACATAGGTGTTTTCACAGTACAAATGGAGGAAGCTAGATTTCTTCACCTTTGCTCATTCAATATCCAGTTCTTTATGAAGAAATAGATTATTGAAGAAAGATGTGATATGTCAATGCAGAGCAAAATTGCACTGCACTCAAGGATGAATGTGCACAAACCATGCACCTCCTTTTTCCATTGTAGCATTTATATATTATTTATGTCTGCACTGGGAAAATGAGAAAGATAATAATACAGTCTTTTTTAATGTCACTTCGCAGTATTTCAGCATTTACCTTCCTGCTGCAGGCCACTGACAGCAAGTTTTTACATATTCTCATTTAGAAGAAAACAATAACTAGATGACCTTCTCATCTTATCATAACATATCGTTATTATGGTGTCTTGTGATCAAATATAAAGATAAAAATTATGATCAAGTTACAAGGTTTTCCAAGCCTGCTATACAAAAATGGCAACAAGATGCAAGATCATGAATTTAAGCTCTGCACAAAGCATGAAATTTTCATCCTTGGGGGGGAGAATTGGAATTTAGTAGTTTGGATCAGCTGTAATGGCTGTGCCCCCTCACAGCCTTTTGTGCACCTCCTCACTGGCAGATCATGAGATGCTGAAAAGTCCTTGACTTAGGGTAAGCACTATTTTGTAACAAGTAGAACATCAACGTGTTATCAACATTATTGTCATACTAAATCCAAAACATAGCACTGTGACAGCTATTAAGAAGAAAATGAACAGCATCCCATCTGAAACCAGGACAATCAGATGTTTTAGACTAACAAAATAAAATATCTTGACTTTCAAAGCAACTTCCTTAAACTGTTTAAACTTCACTAAATTCAGTATGCTTCTGGACATGCATTCAAATCAGCTTTAAAGGAAAATTTTCAAATCCTGATTTTACTTTTTTTACTAACTATCGTTCATAATCCTTTATGCAACACTGAGGATTGTAAAGCTTTTGACAGATATGTTTAGATGTAAATCACCTAACTACAGGATGGAGTATTAGCTGATCAGAATTGGCATATAGAGCACAGTGCATGAGAATCTAAAATGAGCACCTTAGACTGAGAAAAAGGCAGCACTGAAGGGTTCTTCATCCAGCAATACTTTCTTCAGTTGAAGAAAGCAAAATGAAGTCCAGTAAGGCATTTTACCACACAATTAGAGTTCAAAATTAAAGCTTCTATAAATTATTTAGGTTTGATTTTAATTTTGGTTACTTCTCTGAAAGCCATCTTTGCAAATGTTGTCACATCTGCAAAGTAATCACACTGATATCTCTCATGGAAACATTTCCCTTGGTCAATCATTTTTTTGCATGCTCTCTAGATCCACTTTTCAGTAGAACAGCCAACAAGAGAATTTTACCAGTAACTCCTTTGTCTCTCCTACTACTTTATTAAGCAAATTTCTCTCTGTCCCAGTCTGTACTAGCCTTCTAACTTTGACCTTCATAGTATTGACCCAACACCCTAATGCATTTCTTAACAGATCTACTTCCTTTAGAGAGCTCCTGCACACATTGAAATTTTACATCTGCTGCTACTGTCCATTTGTCAGTCTAATATGTGGACAATTTGGACTTGTCCTATCAGAGCTTGGCCATCTTATTCTAAATAAAAGAGCCATATATAGGAAAGTGTATAATGTCAAAGAAGTACTTTAAAGAGCAGGACAAAATAGATTTAAACTAAGTGTAAAAAAGGCTGGATTTAAAAAAAAATAACTGTCAAAGATTCATATGTGTTTCTCTTTTGCTTGATTATCCTCTTTTCCCTCTCCGTTCTTGTAATCCACAACGTGAATAGGAACATCCACCAGGATAATTCCATCAAATGTTTTAAGACATTGCATACCCAAAGCTATTTTGATATTGCAAAAATAGAAGGAAAATCTCTCTCTCAAAATGGTCAAGTGTCTCAGCTGAACCCTTATCACACCAATGTACAAAGTGAGGTTTACAGAGGAAGTAGAGGGAGAATAGCTAATTTCAGTTTCCATTACAATACTGTGTTACATAAATTAAGAGAGAACTGTGTATTCAAGTAGTTGAAATGTGTAGCCAACTTTCAGAGATATTTTAATTTTTTTACTAAGAAAGCTTCGCAGTCTTTAGGATATGTCAGAGCAATGAATTGGTTAAATCATTTTGCTAGATAATTTGCATCAGGTCTCTGGATTTTAAACTTTTTATGAATGTAGCCAATTTTATGGAAGAATTCCCTCAGGAAGCCCCTGATGGCACTTAATTTGGCCTTCTTCAATGTCAAATATGCTATGAGCAAGCTTTTTCATGGTAGAAGATGAGAAATACCGAATATTTGATACACACACAGTAGCATGAATTTACCATCTTTAAGAGTCAAATTCTACTCTCAGCATTCTTTCCACATTTTTAATTCTTCCATAATTGTAGAAAGCATTTCTGAACAAAGACAACAGTTCTTACATTACTACTCAGTGCTTATTATGTAAGCACAGTAGATAAAACTAACAGATTGTATAAAACATAAATAATAGAATAATTTCCTAGAAGTTGCACAATCTGGTCTTTATTTCTTGTTATAAACTACTCTATACCAAATAAAAGTGTATGTGCAATAATGTTAACACCCTCCCACATATGCCAAGTTGTGGAAGTTTTCTACATACTATTAAAATACTAAAACCTCAATCTATTAGACTTCCTTCTCGTCAGATCCCATCCTTCCTAAATCAGTCACCACCATGATATGTGTGTCATTCTCTTTCTGCCTTACCTGTGTATCTGTCTCACTTTTTTTCTCAATAAAATAAGTTCAAGGAGAGATTTCCCCTTTATCCCTATTTTGTCTAGTATTCTACATGTTCCTGAGGTTCTGTTCTGGTATCTTTAAAGGCTATTTATCATAAAGGAACCTGTTTGTTTTGAGTGACTGAGCTATTAAAACCTTTCTTACTAGTTCTGCAGACATTACATCTTTAATTTAAAGCTGTCTAAGTGGATTTGCGGCTGGTTGTGATGCCATGGTATAAATTTGATTTTTCACATCATAGCTTAGGTCTATGCAATGCACGTCCTAGAATATATGACTAAAAGTCCCAGGAACTGACTGCAGAGGACAAAGAGTCAAGTGAAATATCCTACATCAATCTCTATTTCATCTCTTCTTTAGAAGTGTGATTCTTAAAGATAACTATTTTTCTGAGCTTCAACTTTCTCAGGAAGCATGCATCAAACTCCTGCCCCAATATCATGTAAATTGTTTTTTATTCTTATGCAACTCTCCATGACAGCAGAATGCTCTTCCTGGAGCGGAAAGATGGATTCTCTTCTTCTTAAGTAACATGGCCAATCTTTTGGCAGTCCAACATTTGACAACTTCTGTCAAAGTCATCTATTCCTATCATGAAAGTAAAATATCTTCCCTGGTAGTGGCAAGTAATGTTCCTGCATTTTCACAGGTAACCTTTGAGTAATCTGTTCCTTCATTTTTCAAATGCAGACTTTGAGGAAACTCTAAAGGTCTGGTTTTCAGAGAGCAGATACTCAATATTTCACTCTAAACTGTTTCACTTCAAATACTTCAAACCACCAGCCACTTTTGAAAACGTAGACTGGAGTCTCTAGAAAATCACATCAGAAAATGCAAAGACAGCTAATTATTACCTCCCTGGAAAGAGTTCACTGCAAAGCAGATCTCTACTACTCTGTGATAATGAGCACAAAAAATTGGAACATAGCTGTGACA
The DNA here is from genome assembly GCF_003984885.1 of Neopelma chrysocephalum. Classification (NCBI taxonomy): domain Eukaryota; kingdom Metazoa; phylum Chordata; class Aves; order Passeriformes; family Pipridae; genus Neopelma; species Neopelma chrysocephalum. The sequence goes on along the minus strand of NW_020897689.1, from coordinate 4,611,550 downwards.
GCCACACACTGCTAGGAATCTTCTATCAAGACGTTATGCTAGTTGAATTCTTGTATTTTTCCACATACCGCTTTAGGGAGTACCTCTGTGCTTTAGTTGCTGAACAGCTGCAGCTGAATCCCAAAAAGATTTTAACAATCCTGTGCAGCAGTTTTCTGCTGAGTTTAATTTCACTGATTATGACAATTTTCAGGTACCAGTACTTACACGGTACAGAATGATGCACATAGAAAACAGCAGGACAATTGACAAAATAAGGTTGTTGATGACTTTGATAATCCTAGTTGTCTCTTCTATTTTGCTTCAGTCATTAAAGGAACAAATTCCTACAGTTGTGTGATTGTTTCTGATGAGAAAGAGTTGTACTCTCTGAAGTTCAGATCACTACATAGATAGGTAGATAGGTAGATAGATAGATAGATAGATAGATAGATAGACAGATAGAAAGAAAGAAAGATAAATAAAATCACAGGATATTAAAAAATATTCCAGTCCTGGTCCTTGAAATTCCCTCTCCTGACATTAAATATGTCTTCATTAATGTTGTGAAAGATGAGAGATAATTGTCAAATGGGAAAAGATACATATAAATATATACATCTATGTTTATAGAGGCCCATAATTACATACATCAGCCAAGGGTTTCAACAATAAATGATTCTGCAAAATGCCAGGAACTTTAAAATTTAAACTATAAAGAGGCATATTCCCACCCGTCTTCTGATGGACTGGAGAAGAAATACATGTTTATCAATGTTGACAGCAATCATCCAGAAAAAAAGTTATAACCTTTATTATGTCAATCTGCTTAAACTTAAAATATACAATTTCTGAGGTGCTGTCAAGTACAGTTAGCTCTGCTGGAATGCAGTGATAGTGTCCTGACAAGCTCCAAGTCTGTGCAAGATCAAGGCGACTTGGAACCTTGTACCAATTATCTGTTGGATATATAACAGTCTCCTACAACTGTCATGTTTGCAGACAGAGAAGTGAGAATGAGGAGGGATACCTTAATGAGACATATGGTACTGTGGTCTTTGGTGTTCTGAATTAGGAATGTATCACAGATAGTGCTGAGGACAGAGAATCACTTCCACCTTCATCCTTCATAGGGTGCCGTATATTTGATTGGCGAAGAGGTTGTCTCTAGGTATGCTAGCTCAGACCAGTTACAGAGCTGACAGAAAACAGAGTGATGTTACTTGGCGCAGAAGAATCTGTCACCAAACTGAGTATGAATGCTGACTAGCATGACATGAATCATTCTTTATACAGCAAATAAATAGCAAGAGCAAAAAATGAACCCAGCGTGTTGCCTAGCAGTCATCTGGTGGCATGATAGGAAACTGTTGTAAATATTTAGAGTTATAGTCTTTGGCACTGAAATCACAGTACGTACTGCTAGCAATACTCAATTTTTCAGGTCAGCCTGTTGCAGTTATTAATCTGGAAATATTGACAAAAATGATAAAAGCAAAAAGTGCCAATGAAAAACTTGAAAGTTTGGTATTATCTAATATTCTGAAGTTTTAAGTCTTGGTTTGAACTTTTTGTTAATTTCATTTTTTACCAAAACAACTGAATTTTTTCACGGTTGAAATATTAAACTTCCAGGTATTTTAAAGGAAATATTAAAGTTAAAAAGTTATTTAAATATCAAGAAACTCTTTTGAAAATAAATGGTGTGACTAATTCTACAACTAATAATTTGTATTGCCAAAGTTCTTCTGGATTAAATACATATAAATCCCCAAAGCTATCTGTGTAGAGAAATAGATAGACTAAGTGTTTGAATAGCTTATTTAACACAATAAAATTGAAATAAAGAGAAGGAAAAAGAATTCAGGATATTACTTCTGTCCCTCAACTCCCAAAATCAAACTAACCAGAAAATGAAATACTTTCTAATTCCAAGCAGAAATTCAAGGAGGCAAATGGTCTCCTTTCCTTTATCTAAGAATTAATCCCCCTCCCCTTCTCCACAGTTTCTTAATTGCAGTCAAGAGTTGACATTTAAAAATAGCATTAGACAATCTCAGTCCTGAAAAAAAAACTGATTAAAAATTATCCTCAAATCAAAACACAACTCTTTAAGAAATTTGCAGCCCAAGAATGTTCCTCATATTGTTTTCCCCATTGTTATTTCTTCTACCTTGTTTACTTAGAAGAAAAAATTATTTATCGACTGAAATATAAAAATAGACATTAGAAATATAGGGGGAAAATATATTTTCCCTCTCAAAGCCCATTAACAGACAAATTATACTGTAACTTGGTAATAACAATATAAATATGAATTTACATGAAATTTTCTTGAACAACCTGACTTATAAATTGTCCAGGCACAAATACTTTTTCACTATTCTATTTCTAGAATTATCTTAAATGATTCTAAAATTTATTCTAAAATGCTGAAAATACTATGAGAAATTCTTTTTCACTGGCTAGGTACATTAACTTGGGAAGACTAAGAATTTTGAATGAGTTCAACCTGACAGAGAAAATTGCCTTAGTGGGGGTTTACAGTATTAATGAAATCAATCCCTGTTGAAAAGTCAGTGCAAAATTCTCCTTTGTTTCTTTTTTATCAAATCCATTCCTGGAAAGTTTCCTAATCTATCTTGTTTCTTTGTCTCTTCTTTAAGCCTGGATATTGATCAGAATTTATTCACTGAGGAAGAAGATAAGATGGAAGTTGAACACACTGTAATATTGTGTTACAAGTGCTAACTTAAAACAAGAACAGGGTATTTCTTCTTGACAATAGCATAGCAAAGATAAACCAGACTGCTGGAGAAAGCCCATCCTTGGACTTCTCTCTCATATCTGTACAAAAGAGCAAGCATCTGAAAGTGTAACACTAAAGTTCTGTCTTAACTCTGTGGCAGAATTTGATGCAAACACTAGTGGGGCTGAGCAGTGAGCCTAAAGAGTATAAAAGCTTGAGTTGTTTGGCTTTTACATTTTTCTGATAGGAGAAAAATATTGGGACAGAAATTCTGAGTAGACAAAAACCAACTGGTTAACAAAATCAGATTATTAACTAAATTTGATAAATCAGACTATGTCTAAATTTTAGATTCTCAACTTTCATACTTTTTCCTCTTCAGTATAAGTTGTAATGTTCCATCGCAGTCTTCATCAATCATAATCAAGCTTAGTACCAGACTGAGATCTCAGAATAGATCTGGTCACTGTAATAACTTTTTCCAGAAGAAAACTCCAAAACAATATACCCCAAAACCCATCACCCAAAAAGCCCCAACAGAGAGAAACAAATTAAAAATGAGTATTACCGTGATACACAGAACTTGAAGTCCAGAAAGTTACACTCTTGCCTTTAGACATAGCATTCATGGGTTAAGTTGACTGCACATTCCCCGGGTAGCTGATAGTACCTGTGCTGGGATCCATGAAGTTGAATTTAGAACATGACAAAGACCACCCACAAAAATTCACCAGAGACATGGTTCTTTCTGCATTTTGTCTGGGCTGGTGGTAACCAAAGTTTCTGCATGACACCTTGTTCAGCTGGGGTACTGAATGTGAAATCTTCCAGAAAGGCAGACTATGCTGGCTCAGAAGATTCAATCTTTTACTTTATTTTAGATAGTCCAGTTTTTAAATCTTCTCACAGTATAGCCCTAGTTGCATTTTATATCAAAGGTTGCCTTTACTAATGAATTGAGCTTTGAATATGATCCATCTTAACTACAGAATACTTGAGGCATCCTAATGTTAGATGATTAAAATTAAAATGTTTATTGCAAATGATTGCATGTCTGCTCTTCCTTGATACTCTTCTGTGATATATAGGTGTGGCTCCCTCAAGAGGTGTCTGCATTTAAGCATTTTTCCATTTTATGTGGTAAAACAGGAATCAGGCCCAAGAAAACTAACAGACACACTCAGGGGTGAAAATCAATGTAAAATTTTTGACCGGGGATGTAATTTTTAGCAAGAAATAAAGTTCATGATCTTGACATGACTGAAAATAGTATTTGACAGTAAGTTTTGTGTATCTGAAGAGGACTTAAGCATCACCATGCCTAACTTAGAGATACTGTTTCAGAAGGTAGAATATAAACTCGCGTCCACGAGGAGAGACAAGAACATGAACAGAATTCAGGTAAGTGCTGACCTGATATATGTCAGTGGGTGGCTGATAACCCCTGGGAAATGCTGAAGTGAGGAGACAGGCATACCTATCTTGGTTGAAACTATATTTGGAGTATAACTTTGTCACAAAAGACTGGAGGAGGAAGAAATGGTTGTAGTGATCTTAGAATTTTGTGGGGTGCTGACACTTCTCTTTACCTTGTGTAACGGGATGGAGATCACTTATCTGGGGATCTCTAGTCTGAGTAGTCTACTCCAAAATAGAAATCTGAACTGAAGTCTCCTATATCCCAGGCTGTAGTAGGATATAAAAATCAGTCGCTGTCACAGATTTTCTTCTTGTCTATGTCTATGTGGAAGCGGGTATACTCAGAGTTTGCTTGTCTACTTCTTAGTTCAGATGTTAGAAGTGAGTGTGACAGACAGGATTGATATATGTGTTGGGTGTTGAATTTTTCAGGGTTAGGAAGAAGCATCACATAATTAAGAAGAGGGATCTAGTGAAAATGTAGGTAATAGTGAAATCGGAAGCTTATAGTGTTAAACATATCAATGAGGATAAGGGCATTTCTAGTGTCTACACTTAGCATGTACAAGCCTGTAATGCATTGGAGACACAAATATTTCATGGAATCATAGAATAGTTTGGGTTAGAAGGCACCTTCAAAAGTCATCTAGTCCAGATCCCCTGCAATGAACTGGGACATCTTCAACAAGATCAGAGCCTCATCCAACATGATTGTTTCCAGGGGTGGGATGTATATACCACCTCTCTGGGCAATTAAGAAACCAAACAGGTAAAACCTGTTGTTTTACTAGCCTCATTGTAAAAAACTTCCTTGAATCTAATCTGAATTGACTCTTAGTTTAAAACTGTTACTCCTTATCTTATCACAATAGGCCCAGCTAAAAAGTTTGTCTTCTTTCTTATAAGCCTCCTTTAGGTACTGAAAGGCCACAGTAAGTTCTCCCCAGAACCTTCTTTTCACCAGGCTGAACAATCCCAATTCTCTCTCTGCTTTTCCTCACAGGATAGGTGCTCCAGCCCTCTAATCATCTTCATGGCCCACCTCTGGACCCACTCCAACATGTTTCCTGTGCTGAGGACCCCAGAGCTGGACGCAGTACTCAGGGTGGGGTCTTACGAGAGTGGAGTAGAGGGGAAGAATCACCTTCCCTGATCTGCTTTTCACCCTTCTTTTGATGCATCCTAAGAATTTCAATAACATTTATATTAATTCTTAACCTATAACAAAACCAATAAAGTAATTGAAAAAATCATAAGTCTTAATACAGTCGTTTACATAGAAGACAGACATTCCAGTTACAGAAACTTTGCAGATGAAGGCTCTAATGATGCTTTTGTTCTGGTAACTTTGTTGTGACTGTTATTGTTACTTGTTAAATGTGTTAATGTCTTTTGCACAGACATGAATGTTCTGTGGAATGATGCATTTAGAAGAGAAGTAAACCTACAGCTCCATTGCCGTGAAAAAAATAGAAAGACACTTCTGAAGTGAGAAAACAAGAAAGTGAAAATGGATGGACAAAAGTCAAATGGGCAAAAATAATTTCTCAGCCATCTACATGTAAATGAAAACTCAGTGACAATGTATTTAAAGGACATTCACGTATCTGACATCTTGACTTCAAGTAACATAAAAAAGTTTTTGCATTTAGATAACATTGACTTATTCTGTTTTTCTGTAGTCTTAAATAGGAGTAAAACTAGAACTATAGGTGTCAGGTGGTACTGTTGATGCATAAGAAACCCAAAATGGGCTCTTGTTTACGCTAAAACTTTATTTAGCTCAGTATCACGACTCTCTGGCAATGGTCCACAGCGGAGGTCTAGGAAAAAATACAAGCACAGTAAAAGCTGTAAAAGCTCCCAAGACTGTCTGTCTAGTCTAAAAAAAATTGCAGTTCTGGGACTTTCTTACTCAGTGGGGATCTTTTCATAGTTAATAGACCACCACAGATCTTCTTCCATGATTTAAGTAAGGCATTTCTTTAGCCTCTGTGGATTTTTAACATGCACTCTTTGGCAATGAGCTCCACAGCTTAATTTCATGAAGAATAGCTTCCTTCTCTTTCTTTTGAACCAGTACCTTAAGCTTATTTTCCCACCCCTTAGTTCTTGTACTTAATAAGACTGTGAATATTCTTGTACTTAATAAACCTGTGAACCATTATCAATTATTTACGTTCTTTATATCACTTGGGATATTTATAGATTAAGTCCAGCAGGTGAAAATATAACACTTACTTTAAATGACTAGAACAATTTGGGTGCCAGCCTATAGAACAATGGGTCTTGATGTCAAACACTTCATGATAATGCAGAAATATAGAAAGTATGTGCAACAGAAGTTGATTGGAAAAACTAATTGGTCTACCTGGTCTAAATAAATTAGCAGTTTTTAAATAATGGTTTTGTAAATAGCTAATAATCTGATATTACAATGAAACATCACAAGTAATACCCTGTTGAGAGAAATGAATATTTGCTGTTGCTTTCAGTGTCTTGTTTCATCATGGATTTTCAAGTTTATTTCTAATGATAAAAATGTGCTACAATTATGATGATGTGCCAAACTAGCACTACAAGTGCCTTTGTTGGTACATTGTGCAGGAAAAAATTTCACACCAGTATTTTGATTTGTATTTATTAGTGGCTCTACATGTCCATTGTGGCCACAGAATCTTAATTTGTGCTACTATACTTTTTGAAGTCTTCTGGTGAAATTTATGACCAGAGTGAACATGGCCAGTATTACAGCATCATGGTGAGTATATCTTAATGTATATTTTTACAGGTTTCAGAGTTGTATAAAAATTTTTATGTTGCCTCACTCCTCACAAATAGCAGAAACTAAGATTCTACTGAATCTTTGAAGATTATTGGGAAGAGATGTGGACTTAAGACCTAACCCAATAATTTTACAAGGTAATAGAATGCATTAATGTTAATGTTACTCTGGTAAACATTTCTGGCATTGACTACATTATGCCTAACAGATCAATATTTTTCAGCTACTTAATTATCTGGGTGACTGCATTTGCCAATTCAGACATAAATAAATGTCTTACCTGATCAAATACTTTACAGAGGTTAAGAGAATTCTTTAAAAAAATAAAGTGTTGTAGTCTTAAGAACTCACAATATTTCCTACAACACTGATGACTTGACATTTTTTTGTGTAAACCAATTTAATTTTTTAAGAATTTCTATTTCAGAAGTGACATTAAGGAACAGTTAGCTGTGTCACAAGAGAATCATGCAAAATGGTGTTATGTCTGGGTTTATTTACAAATTCTCTTGAAGTGATTTTAAACACACAGCAAAAATGTAGAAGCTGGATAAACATAAAAATCAGGGCTGTCTCTGCAGGTGATGTCATTCTAAAGAAACTGGAATATGATAAATTAACCAACCAAAATAAAAAAAAGCCCCAGATCTATTTTTTCAGCAATGCAAAGAAATCTTAGCAAAACACTTGCTATTGTCTACAGCTAAGTAAAGCAAATTACATATCTCTAGAAATGAAGGAAACTTGCTTTAGGGATATTTAAAATCTTATTACAGGTCTAGATCTTCATTTTATAACTCATTTTATGAGAAAATAATCCCAGACTCAGGGAGTTTCTGCATTTTTTGGTGTTTAAACAGAGAAGAAGACTACTGAGACTGCCATCACTGCAATGCTGTAAAAAGCAAGACTGTCCTGGAATTCAGAAGTAACTGGTTTCCATCCTAGCCTAATTAGGTTTTTACAGGAATCCATTTCACATTCAAATCTTACAGTAAAGCCTACGAAGACATTGTTAACAGAAACTCAGAATACACAGGAGTAATTTGTGAGCTCCTTTCGGAAAATGAAAATCAACAAAATCTCACGAGGAGATGTTATTTTTATGCAAAATTAGAAAGACTAGAGAAATTCCCCTGATGTTGCCATATTTGCAAAAACGGAATGATACTTTGTACTTCAGGCATTCCTTTCTTTCAGACGCGTGCTGAACTTGGCAGAAATACCAGGCACAAGGTGCACATAGAAAAGAGTGACATTTTCATATTTGTGAATCTCTACACTATATCTGGCAGAAGAACTGCAAGACCACTGCTGCTACATAACCATCATACCATAGCTCTTGTTCCATTAGAAATTCTTACATTTTGTTGCATTGTGTGCAATTTGTTAAATCATGATGTGCAAGAATTATTTTTTTCTGTTTACTCTATCTGAGATTGTGATCAGACTCCTCTGCCTACTTTTGCAGTCTGTTTTAAAAGGGCAAAGATTGGAAATTGTTCAAAGGAGAGTTAGTGGAATAATCTGTAGTCTGCTCTGGGAGACATGTTAACATCTAAGAACAGTCAGCTAATAGATTTATCAAAGAATGTGGTTGCAAATTAAACTATAATAAGAACCAATGCCTAGAAGATGAACCACTGTACATTGAGGACTAAAAAGATTGAAAGAGTGTTTCAAAGAGACCTAATACTTTTTCTAAAGGCAATGCCTCTCCTGACTACACAAAGTCAAGAAAAAAAGCCTTTTGTACAATATTTAAAGCCAAGGTGAAAAGCCTAAGCTGAAAATATTTGCTTGACTTACATCTTATAACAGAGGAAACTTCAGACTGGTATGGAGAAAAAAAAATCTTAATCTTGTACTGAAAGACTTTAATAATCTTCCTAATATGCAGCAAAACTGGACCTGTGAGGAAAGCAGAATAATTTTAATGCATCCTTACACCTTTTAGAATTAGAAAGCCCAGAGTTCTTTATAAGGACTGAAGAGTTTTACTGGGGTGTTTTGTACCAACCACCACTTTTGAAATCTCCCATTCTCCACTACCCTTTCCTCCCACCTTCAGGAAAGAGACACTGAAATTGCTTAGTTAGGCTGAATATGAAATAGGTTTGGCTTTTTTTTTTTCCTACTGGGAATTTCCACAGACAGAACTCTTTTCCTGTTCTGCAATATAACCAAACACAGAGAATTTTGAAAGATTGCATGATATGAACACAAACCAATGTTTATTTCACTCAACCAAGATAAAATTAAAACATATGTTGCAGTATTTGGTTTTGAGTTAAAAACCCCCAAATATTAAAATTAATTTAAGTCCAAAAAAACTATTTATGAAAAGATAAAATGTAAAATTTAGTTTAAAATGTCTCATCTAGCTATTTCTCTGAAGAGAACTGACATATAAATTCAAGATTAAATACTTGTTTGAAGTATATGGCAAATTTTGTTCCAGAAATATCTGTGTAGGATTCTTCTGACTTTCTTAACAGTCTTTCCACTGGCTGAAGATTCATTGGCAGGGAGCTATGACAGCTGAGAATCAAAGATTCTTTTCAAAATACTCATGGTTTTGAATTTGTTTTATAGGAACCCAATAGGCATTAGTATAACATCACTTCTGACATTTTTTTCTTACCCATTTCCCAATGCTTGACAAGGGTAACTTTGTAAATCTGTGGGATATTATTTGCAATTGCAATTGCAAGAAGCCATTTTTTACTTTGTATTGTAAGAGAGGTATCCAAGAGGATCCCTTAAAAAGTTGTAACTACAGATATTTCACACTTTGCTTTGCTTCATTTGATCAGATGCACCTGCCCTCAATAGCCAAGCACCACTAAGGATAAGGAAACAAGAACCTGCTTTAAATAAAAGGACAAATCAGCCTTTTAAAGTTAAATTTATTCTCCTGTTTCATATTTCACTATCAACTATCACTGATTTATGATTGGTTTTATTACAAATTGTGATTCTTAACAGTCACCTGAGATGATGTGCTCGCTTGCTCTCTCTCTCTCTCACGCTGTCCCTATCCATCTATATGTCTATCTGTTAAAGTATCTGATGATGTTGAGTATTGCTAAGGACTATCAGTTTTCTTTGAGGGTAAAATTCAAATGCAAATAGAATGTTTGCTAGTACCAGTACTTATAGCACTCAAAATTACTCTGCCTATTAAAATATAGCAGTAGCTACTATGTCAGGTAAGCAAAGATAATAATAAATGTTGAAAACCATGAACTGAAAGAAAGTGGAATGTTTAATCATATCTATGCTACTAGAGGAGTAGTGCTCTATATATTCTTTCACAGTAAGCCTAAGCTTGCAGCACTGAAATGGAGTGCAGGGGAAAAAATAATTATGATTGACATGGAAGGCTTCAGCTTAGGACACTGTGCCTCAGACAGCTGAAAAGACAGTCATGTTACTCAGTGGATAACAATCCACCTTTTTATTGCAGGAGGGGACAGAGACATAACAAGTTATCACATCGCTCAATATAAGTTATCCAGACACAACTGCTTTGTTCGTTTCTGAATGGAATCTTGGAGTCACTGCATAATTTTAAGTTTGTGCCTTCTTCTGGAGTTTTGAATAATGAATAGCTTTGCTACTATAGTGGTTTGTGTATGAGTGTTAAACAGCTTCAACTAAGATGTATTTATAATGAAATGAAAACAGGAGAGCAGACAATTGGATGGACTTTATTGCTAGGTGTAACCCAGATTTATGGGTAGACAGTCTGGAAGGCGACCCATGAGGTGCTATGGCTCTTATGGTCTTTCCAAAAGTAGTATTAGCTGCCTGAGCAGCTTATATTCTCTCTGTAAAATAAAAATCCACAATATGAATGTTGTGCATCCAGTCCAACACATTTAATTTAAAATATTCTGTGAGTCAAGGTGGATGAAATTTATGAAAATAGATGTTAAAAAGGTTCTAAAGTCTCATAAAGAGTCTAGCCTTTGAGCATCCAAATGTTTGAAAATTCATACAAATATACACCCAAATTCTGTAGATGTATATACATGCCAATTCAGCATCTTCTTCTTGGGCAAACTGAGGTTGGTAAGTACATTTTGCAAAGTTTAGTTCTGCTCTTTTTTCACTTTTTTAAACTTCAGCTTCCCAGAAGTGAGTGTATGTTCCTTGACAGAAAGTCAGCAAGCTGTCACACAGAGTTCATTTTATGAGGGCTATATGGTTTCATTTTGCAAAAACATTCCTGAGAATTTTAAAGAGCTGTCAAAAGGAATTCACTTTATTACTGATTAACATTAAAATCAGAACTGAAGCCACATAAAAGAAGTCCTGGAAATAAAAAAACCCAACAGTACTCCTGTCTTTCATTTTTGACAACATTGTGGAAACACACTGTATTGCTTCTCTTTTGCTGTGGCAGTTTAGACTCTTAGAGGAAACCTGTGAATTTTTGCATAGACTGATTGTAGTGCTTGAAATTTAGCATATTCAGAAAGGGAAATTTAGATAATATCAGTTATTGATTATAAGAAATGCATGATCATAAAAATTAATACTATGTGATAGTTTAAGTACATGGAATAAGCCGGTGTGATTATATGTGCTTTATTACCTACATTTATATATAATATAAATACACATATGTATGAGTGAAAAAATAATCCTGAAATAAGTGTAGGAACTTATTCATAATGCTTTAATTAATGATGCATATAAGATGAATGAACAAATAAATAAATAGTTGCATTTTCTTTTTATGTGAGTATCTGATATTATTAAAAAGATCTGTGGTGAATAGAAACTAAGTAAGAGGATGAAGCTGGCTCCATTTAAATTCCATGAATAGGTCTCATATCAGACCTATGAGAAGTATATTTAATAATGTTGATAGTATTTATTAATATTATTGTAGTAACATGTACAAGTCCTAGCACACATTAAAGAAAAAAGCAAGTGCGTAGGAGAAATATATCAGCAAGTAATTTAAGGCTCAGTTTTAGGTCAGATGATAATTTCTTTGCAATTCTGTTTTTATAGGTAATGTTCAACAAATTTTTTTGTTTTGGTATGTTTTGGTCTGTTTTGGTTTTTTTTAATTAATACTCCTGTGGATTTATAGAAGTTTAAGTTAAATAGATTCTGCCATTTCTAATAATCACTTTAAAAATAATCAATATATATTTTTTCTTAGAAATGTGTTTGTGATATATATATGGAGACAAGGAATTTCTTTTTAAAATTAAACAGCAAATACTAATGCAAATCTCTTTTTTTTTTTTAAATTCACAGTGAACTTGGAGAGGAAGTGATAGTTTGAAGCAACAGAACAGAACTATACAAAATGAAAATGGAACTGCATTGGAAGTTTTTCTTGCTATGATAGTAGCCTAGTTATATGTTCATGCCTGTAAAGTTGACACCAAATAGAAGCAGTAACATCAAGGACCACACAGCTACCATTTAGATCTCATTATCCCTGAATCAAAGTATTTTTCAGCACTGAGATTGCAATTTTTAATTTTTTTTTAACCTACAGTTGGTATTAAAAGACAAATACTATGCTGTGTTATTTTGGCCACAAAGAAGGTAGTAAGATTAATTGACTGCATCATGTGATCCATAACTTCTTAGTAACACAGAGATTTCAGTGAAGGCTAGAGCTTCAAACCATCTACAGAATTCAGTACTTTTATGTTCTATTTAATGTATTTGCATGGGGTAATAATAAAAATAAGGATAAAAATCATATGTAAAATGTACTGAAGTATTGCATCAAGAAAGACATTTTTATATATTAAAAACTAATTATGTTAATATAGAAATATTATATATACAAATATTATATATACATTTTATTTATAAAATATATATTTATATATTATAAATGTATATCTTTAAATATATATAAAAATAAAATAAAAAGTTACACCCATGTGTAAAAGGAAGTAAATGGCTGATCTTATCTAGGAGACAAAGAGTTTGTATTTCTGCCTTGGTAAAGACAAACATGTGACAGTCTACAACTTCCTCATGTGGGGAAAAGGAGGGGCAGGCACTGATCTCTCTGTGGTGAACCTGAGGGAATGGCCTGAAGTTGTGTCGGAGGAGGTTTAGGTTGGATATTAGAAAAAGGTTCTTCACCCAGAGGGTGGTTGGGCACTGGAACAGGCTCCCCAGGGAAGTGGTGGAGCTCCAAGACTGCTGGAGTTCAAGAAGCATTTGGACAATGCTCTCAGGCACATGGTGTGACCCTTGGGGATGGTCCTGTGCAGGGCCAAGAGTTGGACTCGATGATCTTTGTGGGTCCCTTCCAACTCAGTATGTTCTGTGATTCTGTGAATTAAAAAAATGCAGTAACAGTTTTGTACATTATTTGTGCCTGTCTTACAGAAGCCCACATAGACCACACCAACCCTGCTGTTTCAGACATGAAGACAGGCAAACAATTCCTCGTCTCAGACCCAACCAGAAGTGTCTGGGACCACGGATGCTCCTGGTGTTCAGCACTACGGACAGTGCTGTGCATTCCTTCTGAGAAACGAGGATCCGCGGAGTATGTGAGTCACACACCAGAGCTTGTACAACAGGAGACATGATTTGTTGTTGCTGGCATATTAACTCTTTGTTTCCAGCAGGTGGAGAGGCTTCAAACGTCAAAGAACACGCCAGGCTATTTTTCCATGCTTGCCAAGGAAATGCATCTACTTTGTCTCTAGGCAAAATGTAAAATCAACAAATAACTTTTCAGCAACTAATTTTGTTTGAGTAATAATGGTTTCTGGCTTGGCTAGTTTCTGATGCATAATGATCAGGTGGGTTAAGACCTTGAGGCATTTCCTGAGTCTTTGCATTCAGCCTTGACTGCTTGTTAAAAAATGAAAAATGTAGCTAGACTCGAACCTTCAAGCCAGTG
>NW_020897689.1:4581860-4597704 GCF_003984885.1 Neopelma chrysocephalum | reverse complement strand
GAACTGGTACTTTTATTATGAGTAAAAGTGCTGTTTAAGACTGTGTTTCACTATTGTCATAGCTATCAAAATATATTATGCTACAGAACAGTGATCTAGAAATAAACAATACAAATGCAGTTACATACATATCAGAAATAGCACCTCAAATTCAAATGCTTTCTATTATTACAAAAACTGAAAATAAAGCAAAGAGTGTACGGGAAAAGGTATAAATTATTATTCTCTTTTAAATTTTAGAAAGCAAGAGAATCCAATAAATTTCTATTTACTACTGTTAAATTCTACACATCTTGCCCCATGGGATATTGCAGAAGATTTCTTTCTAGTCTGAATATCATACTGATCCACAGTGATCCCAACTGTTTCATGTGATCAATCACACATCCTGAGGATAAGGGCAGAAATGAGCTTTAATGTGAAAGCTACCTAAAGACAATAGCGTGTTTCTTAACAACAAAAATGTATCTGTTCCAGATGAAGGCTATCTTGTTGCTCTTGGTAAGGTACTTTTCCGTGCCAAAACTAACATGCTAGCCCTAGTGACAAAGCAGTTCAAAACTCTGACAGTTCACTGGACGTGATTGTGTGTATTTAAGCTTCATTAATTATAAATTAACTTGAATAGCCAAATGCAAAGAATCTTTTCTGACACTGTGTTATGAAAAAAAACCACAAGCATTTGGAAAAACAAAATAACATTAATAAACTGACTTAAATTTCATCTTGCAAAATGGTAAAATTATTGGGTAAGTACAGTATGTTTAGCTATGCCTGAGCAGACTGTTCCTCTAATGAGTAAAGCAATGTACCAAGGTCTTTGTAAAAGTGATAATAAGTAAGAAATATTCTTGTCCATAGTTGCAGAGACCCTGGACTTTTAGCTATGTGACAGCTGTACTGGAAATGATGATTTTGTCAGCAGCACAACGCTAGTGTAGTGTCTCACAAATCTGAGGTTGTTCTACTGCGCAAATGCTTTTATGTTACATTGCTGCAGAACTTGTTGTTTTTAAATAATCATGCCCAGCCCAGGAAAAATTACTTTTGTGTATATGTGGAGCTCTGTAAAAAACCACCAATACTAGAGCCTTTTATAATGCATAAGGAAATAAAGATGGAGCTGAGAAATTCTGTGGAATATTAATTCCTCTGGTGACAGCTGGAACAAAATTATGCTGGAAAAATCCCTTTGCAGCTTTTTTCATAGAAGGATCTTTAGATAAACATCAAGAAAACTCAAAAATGAATAATCTAGAATAATCTAGAAAACTGAGACCCAAGACTTCTCCCAAGCATGAAAGTATCAGAGCAAGACAAACACTGCATTTGAACATAAGACTTTTAAATAGAAATAATCATAAGCAAAAATTTAAAAATTTAATGCAGATTTTAATTTTTCCAATTGTTGTACCTTAGTTGATAAATTGTATTTTAAGGCATGTACTGAAATGTTATACTATTTAATTTTCAACTTTTGTAGTCTAAATATATACGTAATATTCTATTAAAACTATTTTTAAAAAGTCAACCAGAAAGTGAAAAACTTTTGAAAACTTTTGTTCTTTTCTTTCTGGAGTAGTCAGTATTTTTCAGGATATCTCTGTACACGTAAGTTCAATATGTGCCTTTTTGTTTTCTTTCAAACAAAAAAGCAATGGGTAATTTGCTGAGTAGCAACATAATATTAACCAGAGGAGACAGCTTTTTCCAAGTGGTCCTAACAATAGTACAATTTTCTTCAAATCATAATAAAATAATTACTGCTTAAATGAACGTAAGTAAATTTTCTAACACAGGGTAGAGGGTTTCCTAACATACTCATTTCAGAATATATGTAGCTTACTCTTTTTTCATTAAAAAAAATTACTTATTATTCAAAATAAAGTAGGTTTAGGCACTTCAAAAGGAACAGGCTTTACTGTGAATAAGATAGAAGCATAAGTCAGAAACGCAATGAAATGTACTGCAAATACAAGTTATGCCTTTTACTTATGCATGAGAAATCCTGTTTATAACTGGACCAGGACACATTCTTTAGCTTACAAATCTACGTGAATCCTATTGTGCCTGGAAGATATATAATGGTAAATGGAGAAAGAATAGATTTTCATAGGAGCAGTGAAATTCACCCTACTGACTTAATTGAATAACATGCCTATGTAGATGAAATAGAACAGGCTTTACTGCAAAAGGAAATATTTTTCATTGGAAAAATCTTTTTCATTGCTGTAACACTGGGGCCTCATGCTAAAAGTTTGTCTTTTACATCCTGTTCAGCAGAACTCTCAGCACTTCTTGATGGCAGTCACAACTTCACCGGGGAACTCATCAATATTACATGCAGTATGTTGCTGAAACATGCATTCATCTGAAGGAACAAGAGAAGAGAAAAAAGATTTGATGTATTTTATGAAATCCACATCTCTTATGTATGTCTCCTCATATTCTTTCCTTTAAAGATTTAAAGGAGAAAAGAAGGTTGTATTTCCACTTTGTTCTGTGCATAGCTTCTGGTTGTGTAAATAAAGCATGAGAAATAACATTGTGTTTCAGTCAGTTCTGGGACAACAAACTCTTTTCCTGGGACATCTAGCTTGATTAAATATTACAAAATGTAATGGTTAATTTTTTTTCCTAAATCATTCATATAACATTGATGTAACAATATGTATCACTGTGTGGGTCACTGTACAGGTAGAGTATGCTGAGCAGTATTCATATTGACTAGGACATCAAAGGAATTATTCTGATGTCAAGACACAGATGTCTAGCACTTTTTGAGATGACTAAAGTTTCTCTTGCTCTGTAAAAGCACAAATCTTCTGAATCTCATCTACCAGCCCCGTGTGAGTGACTGAACAACTTAGGGTGCTTGCATAGTATGCACTGCCAATGCAAGGGCAGCTGAACTGCATCCTAAAATAATGAGGACTTACTTATCCACTTAATCCAATTTAGTCATGTAAGTTCCATTATAGTAAAAAAGACTATAAAAGAAAGAGTGGCTCATCTACAGAGAATAATTTCTTAAATAGAAAATCTGTGTTGTCCTTCAGGAACACCTCTGTTTCACCATTAGTTTAAAGGAAGATGACTACTTTTGTCTGTCCCCCAGATGTCTAGGAAGATGAGTCTTACAGCAAGATGCATTTTGAAATGTTCTCTTAAGAAGTACATGATTTGGATTCAGTTCCCAGTTAAAAGAATAAACATCACATTTCTTTAAAAAACCCAAAACAGTATTTCTTTAATATTCAGCAAATATTAATGGAAAACTGTGCTTTGTATTATGCTGGGAGTAATCAAATCAACAACTCCTTCATCCAAAGTCTCACTCCAAGATTTCTCTCCTCAAGCATTAGATATTTTAAAAATTCACAATTATATTTGTTCTTCAATGAAAAAGAAAAAAGGACACAAAAAGACACTTTGTTGCAGTTATGAAAACAGCAGTTATGGTAAATCTGCTTTTTAAAAATAAATATAGTTCTTCAACATCTTTCTGTGTTTGCCAAGCTGAATTTAACACCTCCTTATTTCATAATAAATACCAGGAATAGATTTAATCTTTGGTTACAAATTTCCTTAATATTATTCTTCTTACATCGTCTGGTTGATCCAATAATGCCTTTAATTTAATGCAGAGTTTATTAACTAATACAATGCCCATGAGATCCAAGAAAGATATGTTTTGCTAATGTTTAGCTTTTATAATATGCACAGTTTGGAGTTAGTATACAAAATTTACTTACTGTTGAGAGAGCAGTGGCTTTTACCTGCTGATAAAATAATTTTTGACACACTGCAGTGTTAAATATTCACTAAAAGGGCAATTAAATCAAGTGAAAACAGTTGATATATTAAATGTTTATTCATGTTCTGAAAATTGATAAAACTATAGATTTAGAATGCATAATTTTATCTAGGATTTAAAAATAGTTTAAGTCTTAAGGACATGGTCTCTTAGGTAAATGCTGCATGCAATGAAGTGCACTGTGATATCATCTAGAATGAAGCAACCTTCACTTTTCTGGCAGACATTTAGTGATTATTTTAACAGTTGGGTCTCAGTCTTCCTTAGCTGTAACAACTTCATTTAATAGTGCTCTTCTTTCTTCATCCTGTTGGAGTTATCAGCAAACATCCAGAGTATTTCTGGATATTTAGAGTCTGAGATGGAGTGAATATTCCCCATAGCAGCCCTCACTGTGCTGTGCTCTGCATTGGTAGTTAGAAAGGTATTGACAGAACACTGTTTTTTTTTTCAACTGCTGAGCAGAGCCGGCACATTATCAGCGCTCTCCATCCAACCTTGGCCCCTCACCAGTAGGTTGGAAGTGCACAAGTTCTTGGGAGGGAACATAGCTTTGCTTCTGTGTGCATGACCTCTTCTGCTGAGCACTGGATTCCATGCAAAAAGATGATGATTAGGGGAAGAAAAAGGGGGGGTTTGTTTCCATTGATGGAAGAAGGGGGTAGAGGAAGGGAAGTGACAAAAAAATCATTAAATGGAGGTTCTGGAATAGACTGTTCAGGTATAGCTGCATAAATAATAACCTCATCCAGGCTTAGAAGTGAGGATAAGGCGTTAGATTCCAAAGAAAGGTGGATGTTAGTATGGTAAAAAGCTGAAAGAGATTAAATTTAAATTTCACCTACAATTGCATATCATCTCACAGACTGCAGTTAATTTAAGTAGTGAGAAATCACAAGATGACATGAGATCAAACTAAGGTCACTTGAGAAAGATTATTTTAGTTAGTCTGGTATATAAACAAATACAAGTATGTAAGAATATGCCTAAAAGAAGGAAATTACCCATTTGAGGATTCCAATGGCAAAACACTTAACTACCATGTGCATAGTTTATAATGCTTCAAGGACCTCTTCATGGAATTATATTCATTTTTTACATGAATGCATACCTATTATTCTCATTACATTAAGACTGCTGGAATTACTAGTGCCCAGGTACACTTGTTATGTACAAAAAGATTTAATTTTTTAAGTCTGTGGAATGATAAATTGATTATGAAATTTTAAACAGTTGAGTCTTAAACAAATGTGATTACACAGCTGCCTTGAGAAAAGGCAATGCATTTTTAGTCAGATATACTCTGCTTTTGTGTCAGTTGAAAAACATTCTGATTCTTTCCAAGTTTTCACAATAACAGCAAAGCTGAGTGATGTCATCCAAGAAACATTATGAAAAATTCTTTGTCTCCATGTCTGAAGAGACAGAGAGAGAAATCTGCCTCTCTCCTTATGGAAACTGCTAGGTGTGCCATAATTTTGGCAGAATCAATTGTACCTTCTTTTTATCTGTCCACTCCTCTTCTTAATAACAAGCCTATTCTTACTACCTTTCTGCACAGTTTGCTTCTCAGTCTGGCATAAAACCTTACACACAATCTTACCCAACATGCTAAAGTTTATGACATTTCACAAAATCACAGAATATGTGTCGTAGGGTATCTGTTGTTAGGTCTTAGTCCATTGGGGAAGAAAGACGCACCACACACAATAAGGTGATGAGACACAGTAGGGTGATGAGACAGAGACGTCTGCCTGTTCAGCGCAGCAGGCAGCCTTTATTGAGATCACTAACCTCTACTTTCCCGCACACACAACATAAACATATTCTCACAAAAACACCCAGGAATTCAAGCACCTGTACATTACCAAACAGTCTTAACCTTGTACTCTTTGCAACTCGAGGCTGTGTCCATGGAAACTATCTAATTAGCTCCACTGTTTCCATGGAACACGGCCTAACTTTTGCAATACCTCAAACTTCAATTGTGGGGCTGCGACTTCACCTCACAAATATGTTCAGTTAGAAGGGACCCACAGGCATCATTGAGTCCAGCTCTTATCCTTGCACAGGACCATCCCCAAGGGTCACACCATGTGCCTGAGAGCATTGTCCAAATGCTTCTTGAACTCTGGCAGGCTTGGAGCTACAACCGCTTCTCTGGGAAGTCTGTTCCAGTGAATAACCTAATATCCAACCTAACCCCCCGCGACAAAACTTCGGGCCATTCCCTGAGGTCCTGTCACTGGTCACCACAGAGAAGAGATGAGTTCTTGCCCCTCCTCTTCCCCTCACAAGGAAATTGTAAACTCCGATGAGGTCTCCTTTCAGTCTTCTCTTCAGCAGGCTGAACAGACCAAGTGACCTCAACCGCTCCTCATACGGCTTCTGCTCAAGATCCTTCACCAAATTCATTGTCCTCCTTTGGATGGTCTCCAATAGCTTAATATCTTTCTTGTATTGTGGTGCCCAATACTTCAGACAATATTAAAGGTGAGGCCGCACCAGTGCAGAGCAGAGCTGGGGATGCTTTACCTGACGCCCCCAGGACACAGTTGACCCTCCTGGCTGCCAGGGCACTGATGGTTCATATTCAACTTACTCTCGTCCATGACTTCCAGGTCCCTTTCCATGGCACTGCTTCCCAACATCTCATTCCCCAGCCTGTACAAACAGCCAGAGTTGTCCCATCCCAGGTGCAGAATCCAGCACTTCCCCTTGTTGAACTTCATATAGCTGGTGATTGCCCAGACCCCTAATTTATCAAGGTCTCTCTGCAGGGCCTCCCTGCCTTCTAGGTATTCAACAGCTCCTCCGAGTGTTGTGGCATCTGTAAACGTGCTTATTATCCCTTCCAGTCCTGCATCCAAGTCATTTATGAAGATGTTCAAGAGCACAGGGCCTAAGATGGAGCCCTGCAGAACCTCACTAGTGACAGGTCACCAGTCTGATGTTCTCCCATTCACCATCACCCTCTATGCTCAACCCATGAGTCAATTGCTCACCCATGGCATGATGTGTTTATCCAGCTGTGGGTTTGACATTTTGTCCAGAAGGATCCTGTGAGAGTATTGAAAACTTTACTGAAATCCAAAACCATTACTGGCTTCCCTTGGTCAACTAGGTGGGTTACCCTGTCATAAAAGGAAATCAGATTGTATAAGCAGGACTTTCCTCTCATGAAGTCGTGCTGGCTGTGACTGATGACAGCACTGTCTTTCAGGAGTTTCTCAATACCTTCTAGAATAATCTCCTCCATGGTTTTACTAGACACTGTAGTGAGAACAACAGGCCTGTGTTTTCCAGAGTCCTCCTTGCCCTTTTTAAAAATTGGGAGTGTTCACCAGCTTCCAGTCAACTGGGACCTTTATGGATTTTGCTCCTAGAATCACGTCAGCCTGTTTAGGAAACTTTTTTGTCTTTGCAAAAGCTGACACTGAAGGTTCTTCTGGAATCTGATTTGACTGCCTGTTTTTGATGATGTGGTGCTGCAGCAAGGAGGTAATGCAAACTTTTAGATGGACTAATGTCAAATAGAAAGCCAAGTCTGCAGCAGACTGGTGAAACCCTCTGAACAGCAAGTGGACAGTCTTCTAGAGTGTTCTTTGAAGTGTTACTGTTCCATGGCACTAAAGGAGTTGCTCCAGATCTATCCATAAAAGCACTAAAGCTTAAAAATTATCTAGAAGTATGGTAAATCTGATTTCAAGCCTTACCTCAAGACTGTACACTAGTCATGTAGATCCAAACAGTTAGACCTACAATTACAGTTCTGATTCTGGTGTTACAATTATAATCTGAATATCAGAAAATATAGTTCATTTTTCGCATGGTAAGTTCTTAGTTGTAGCACTGATATTGAGGACAGAATACTTCAACTGAGGGTAACACAGATGAAATTGGATTGTATTTTGCGGAGTTCATGTTTTATACAATGATATTCACATGGTTTGGTTTGAAAGGTAAACACAATTTTACTAGAGCAAATGTGCCTTAAAATTTTAGCTGACGTAAAGTAACACTTCTGCTAAGGAATTTCAGGGGATAGAGGTGTAATCATTTTTTGGGTAATCTGTCTTGTATTCTTAGATTTGTGACTCATTACTCTTCACAAAATGGTAGAGGACAAGCCACAATTATTTCACTGTGCCTCATTTACCCCATTTGTAAAATCAAGGCAATGACATTACTCTAGATTTTCTGATTGAGAATGCTGTAGCAGAGTGAAGTTTAAAAAAAATAAATCTTGATGCATCAGTCTACACCAGAATAAAAATACTCAAAAAATAAATAGAAGGAACAAACCTACGGTAATTCTCAAATTAATTTTCACCCTTTCTCAGATTACTTTCTGTGGAAAATAAAAGAAAAAATATGATTTGCTACCCCAGTTTCAATTAATGTGATGATATTCACTTTCATTTTTTATACAAATAGTTTGAAAAGGACTATCATTTTGAGTAATTTTCCAGTGTAAATGAAAGAAAAGGATCATGGTTCACAGATACATATTAATTTGGGTAACAGAAAGCAATTTACTTTTCCTTAATTAAACTCAACCACTGCAGTCTTTGTTTTAAATTGATAAAAGGATTACAAAATTATCTTTTCAGGTTTGTATAGCGTTTACTGTTTGGATAAAAATGTCTTTTGCCTGGACTCAAGTTCCATTAAAGAATTATGAAGAGAAATGTTCTTCAAGAAAATTAAAGTCAACTTTATGTTTCTTCATTAAATGGAAGTGTTCCCTTTCAGTCCTAAATTATAAGGTTTGTGTGATTACCAGAAAACTAAGTTGAAATACACAGATAGAGCCTGTCACTCAAATTAAAAAGGTCTATTTATTAAATACACAGCTATTTTTTATGACTAATTAAAAAAACCAACCGACCAACCAAAAAAATCTATCCTAAGAGTCAGACATTCTGACTTAGTGCTGAGGCTAAACCTCACCAATTTCAGTGGAAGAAATGTTAATAAAAACAGAAGAACCGTTCATTTGAAGATTCTCTCTCTATCCATTGATTACTCAATGATAAGAGTAAGTTATAATGAGCTGAAAACTTTTTCTAGCCCTACATCTTGGGCGTGTTCTTGAGTACAGTGCAATGATATTCAGTGACTCTGAAAATAAAACCCTATTATATATCCCAAACAAAATACTGAATGTATCTCACACACATGACATGTAAGTTGGAAGCTGAACCAGCAAAACCAAGATTTAGAAGGATCAGGTAATTCCTATCTTAGTCTTTGAAAAGAAGTAGTTAAGGAAATGGCATTTCCAGTAGCCAGATTTTTAAATTGAAATCTAGGATAACACACAATAAGAATAGGAAAAAAACCTCTTAAATTTGAGAAAGAAAGAGTATTGATTTTATTACTTACCCATTAAGTAGAAGGAAAAAAAAAGTAAGAAAGCCTGTGAGCAGACAGAAAAATAAAGTCATTGTGTGATTTCCTTAGTAACATAATTTTTTTTTTTTTTTTGCAAAACAATAGCAGTAACTTTAGTTTCTCACTGCTTTCTTAAAAGATTTGATAAATTGTCACTAATGAAATTTTATCTTACACTGTCAAAGAAAGGAAATTAATAAAAGCTGTACAAAATGACATGGAAGTGAATAAAGGATAAAATTAGAATTAATTGTGCTTTAATGGTGTCAAGGAGTTGTGGGGGCCAGTAGCTTCCTGGAGCCCAGGGGTCAAGAGTGGCAGAAGCTCTCCCAGGTGGGGCTGAAATGGACTCCTAGGCTGTGGACAGAGTGGGGGAGCTCCAGAGAGACCAGGAAGATGCAGTCAGATTTGGTAGGCTTTGATAAATTGAAAATAACTGTCTGGAGGGTGATTGTTAGAATTTCTCCAAGGCAGAGTTTCTCAATTGTCTTTGTGTTCTAAAACAATGATTATAATTGCAGTATTTAAACATATTGTGGACATAAACAGAAAAGACACCTGATGTGGTCTTGGCATAGACTTTTAGTATTTAGAAGTATATGTAGATGGAAAAAAAATAAATTGGTAGATTCTGGAGCAACTTCCAAATACTACTCCAGTAGAAGTACCAAGAGAAGAAATCCAGATGTCAAGATTTATTTCTTCACTAGATTGGTGATAAAGCAGGTTAGAAACCACATTTGCAATCTGTGAAGGATGGAACAAATGTCAAAGAAGTCTGTTTGTGATGTTCTGAGTATATTAAAAACCTAAATTTAGAAAATATTAGAGAGGTATTAAACAAAATATTTTAAATATTGTTTCATCACCTAACTCTGGGAGAAAAATGGGCAGCTTCAGAAGAGTGATTCATAAGCCTGACCTTAGATGTTTGTTTTGGACTAAATGAAAACTAGGTTTCTGGTGCTGGAGTGACAATATCATAGTAAGGTTTGGAATACCTATGACAGGTAGCTGGAAATATCAGAGAGAAGGATATGTTTGAAATTCTGCGGCAAAAGGGAATTCACAGCTGAACTTGGGATGTGTGTATCTCTTTCTCATCAGCAGAATGGCAGAAAAGTTCTCTGGGAAGTAGGAAGAGACCCTCTAAGCTCTACCCAATCTGGTAGTTGAACTGGCTGCTTTTCAATGTCCTCAGATGTTTTGCCATCTGTTCATCACTGCTGTGTTTTACAATTAAGCTAGATTCAATATGAGCAGGTTAGTTTGCATGTTCTTAGGAACTTAAGCTCTTTTGATGACATTTACAGTGTGTCTTTTTTGCATCAAGGTCTATAGATAAGAGTTTGGCTTCTAGTAACCGCGGTGGTAGTGGATCAAGGGTTGGACTTGATGATCTCGGAGGTCTTTTCCAACCCAGCTGATTCTACGATTCTATGATTCTTGATAACCAGGATAGTAAATATATCAACACTTTTTGTCATACATAATAGCATTGCTCAAATCATTTAAGAAGGTCTATTTAGAATTAGGCTCCTGATTACATCTCAAATGACATACTACCTGAAAACTTTGCTGTCTGTCTGTCTGTTGGGCCACTCAAGACTTCGATGCAACTTTACTGGTTTACCTAGAATACATGCTCCATTCATTGATTTAATCTCTAATACTTTTACTTAAAGATTCTAAAAAGAGTGAGAAAAAACCTGACTTTCTACTAAATGAAAATCCATCTGTAAAAAATAAATGCATACTTGTACTATTTCATGGTGAACGCTTAATTTTACCAATTGGCCATGGGATTAACTCATCAAAAGTGATATGATTTGCAGTTTTGGTTTAATACTGTAGTTTAATGGGTGTGGCAGCTGTTGATTTCATAGCAAGAACAAAAATTTTTTAGACTATATTGCAGCAGCATATATAGACTGTCTTTCATTTAATGATCAAAGTAAAAAATGGAGAACTTTGATTTTGGTTAAAAGAAAGATTTTTTTTCTTTCCTTATGCTTGAGAAAATCTTTGAAGCCTTTTTTTAAAGTCATGCACTTGTATTCATTAAGGCTATTGTCATTCAGTAGAAAAAAAATTTAAAAAATCACATTTATTGTCCAGGTCTTTTGTATTGTCCAGGTCCTGCTCTTATTCATATAAAATGCACTATTTTACTTGTGACTTTTACTGTCAACTAGGAAAATAATTTATATGCTACTCACTTAGAGAACTTTCCTTAGGAAATGTATGTATCTTATGACTTTAAAGGCCAGAGCAAACTTCTGAAATAGCTGATAGTCTTGTTACAGTAACCTGCTCTTAAGAACTAGCTACGATATGTAAGATTAGAAATACTACCATTATGTCTTTAAAAACTTTTTATCTATTTCTATAAGTCAGCCTTATACTCCATCTTTTTATACTATCTACAATAGCTGGAAAACCATTTTAGTATGCTATACTATGGGTAAACTGGATCCACACCAAAAAGGTCTTTTGATACTCCTGTTACTGTTAAAATTTTAAAGATATTTCCTCTTTCTTTGGTAGCAGGCTAAGTGATTTAATGAGAACTCAGAAGAAAGATGATATCAGATAAAGAAAAATTGTATATTGACAGTGTCCCAAGATTTTATTGACACAGTATGACTAACTCAGTCCACATAATTTTTCATAGTATTAAGGGAGATGATCAGAAAATTTTGGAGGTGAAAGTCCAATGAAGTGAATGGTAAAATCCTTTAACAATAGCCCAAGTTAAATAGAGTTCAAAAATAGGTGGGAAAATAAAGGTCAGAAAAAAGGACTATCTTTACATTTTCATTATTGCTAATACCCCCACGTTTTAAAAGAGTACATGCAGGCTTGTTTTATATGTAGTTGCCATAATCATGCCTTAAAGTTAGGACAAGTAGTTAAATACAATCTCTCAAAATCTGATAATACGTTTCACTGAATAAGTACTTTGATTTCTCTCTGAGTTTTACCAGTGGATAAAAGGATCCTGATGTTTGTTGAACAAGGGAGATTGAAATTACTAACAAAGTTTGTAGAGTTGTTTCAGCACTTATGAGTAGTCCTTGCATGCAAAATCTGCAAATCATGAATGGGTGGATGTCACCATTAATAACTCAGAAGATGAAGGAACAAAGTTTTTAACAGCATTTATGGGAGATACTGAAGCAGAGAAGTGCTGAGTATGAATTACAACAAGAGAGCATGTTACAGTGAGTTCGGAAATTAGAAATATAGGGAGGGAATCAGGGGAGAATGATAAATGTGGCTGGTTGCTGAGGGAGTTAACTGAAGATAATTGAATAGAAAACAGAAATATATTTTTGACACAGTATAAAATCCTTAAATAGAGTAAATTGTCATACTTACACTGATATTGACTTACCTTATTGTCTTGTTTTAGCGTCTGGTGAAATATTTTTTACTTATGCATTTTCTGGTGTTAACATTTATTGTCAATGGTTATAATATACTGTGCACTCATATGCTGAAAGTATAAAAGCAGAACAAGTCATTTAATAAAAAAAAAAACTGTTGATAAGAGTTAGCTTTACTGTAATTAAATAAGCTTTTACAATGTTACTGGAAAGAAAGCAATGGGGGAATTGTACAATTTGTTCAGAAAAAAAATTTTGTTGTATAGCCAAAAATGGAAGTAGGGGGTTTTGGATTGACATTTTAAAAAAACTTACTCTATCAAGTATTTTCTGCACAGATTATTTTTTCTTATACTAAAAACCGATCATATTCATATACTACTCAAACCAGAATTAGGGATAAGGGAATTAAATTCTTGAGGTGATTTCAAGTGTCTTTGTACTACATATTCTCAAGTAGCTAGTTTGATGGAAGTGTATGTGTTTCTTTTGAGCAGTACTGTTCTAAATCTGGACCATTTTCAAAAATAAATATGCCCAACAAGAATTGCTGGAGGAAATTATTTCCCACCTTTGCTCCAAGAACAAAAGGCAATGTTTGTTCAGAACTTTTCTTACAGTAATTACAACAGAGAAATAAAAACAAAAAGTCTGTTTAAGTCAAAATTCTGTCTCAAACAGTACTGGTAAGAGATGTAATTTAGGGAGCACATGGGTCTAGTCTCTCTTTGTGTTTCCTTTTGTTCCAACTCCTCCAGCATTCACAGTTCTTGTATTATGGACAGTGGGCACATCCCTTCCCAGTCTTTTACTTTTTCTTATGGACTATTTCTCATTATTTTCTCTATTTTGGTTTTGACACTGCTGAGACTTCCTGAACTGTCAGATTTCACTATGCATTGTGGTAATAAGGTGGAGAAATTTAATACCCTCTGTGTAGTCTCCCCTATCCCAGAGGACACTGGTATGGCCACAGACTGCCAAGAAATGGTGTTGCCTCCAACAGCACCTTTGTATAGAACCAGCATAAAACAGAGCCAAAACTCTGTCCTCCATGATGGGAGAGGTAGAAGGGCACTAGAGCAGGTGCACACACAGTGCTCCCTAGATTCCCAAGCACATGCACATTCTTGGATCCCCTCAGTGCCAGCACAGTGACCCTGTCTGCCCTGTACCCCTTTGTGGATCCCAGGCCTTCTCACCTGCTCCATGGGTCTGCTGTTCAGTAATTGGTGCTCACTAACAAACAGTTCACAGATACTCATCCCGCAGGCATCCCATGCTCACACCCTCCACCCACTTGATACTCCTACCTGGCCCCTTCTTTCTACCTAGCCCAGGCTGAGGTTTACTAACAAAGGACACATGCACACCCCTCAATTTAGGGAAGATACAGAAACTCACCCCCCATAGCAACTTGTACCAGGCAGACAAGTTGTGACCCATGGTCCCGCTCCAGGCACCAGCACTAAGCCTCTCACTTCCTTCATGCCACTCCCTCCTGGTAGCTGTTTTTGGGACACACACTGCTCCAGCCCTAGTGCCTGGGGCCAAGACCCCTACCTGTTCCAGTATCTGCCACTGGTATAAGCGAGACCTGTTTATAATTCTGGTCTTTCTCCAGTAGCTGGCGTCCAGTCCATTCCAGAAGTAGCTGGCACTTAGTCCTTGTAGCACATGTACACATGGGATAGAGTGAGATTGCTCAGAGAGGTACTTTAAGAAGGCAGAACAGGCTGTGCTTGTCAGGGGTAGGGCTCAGAGAGGTGATCATACTGACCAGCCACATTTTACATGCAACTGTCCCCCTCTGTTGTTCTTATTCTCCATTTTGTTACTCCCAGTTTCCTTCCCATGCATGCTGCCTTATCAGTTTGCATAGCTCCACTGACCTCCAACAATCCTCAGGTTTACATTCTTATCAGTTGCAAAGCTCTAGTTTGTCTGCAGTTTCTTGACAACCCACCAAAATTAGTGTGACTGGTAAAGTTTGTTACTTGGCTTTGTCTCCATTACTTTTGTCTGTCAAATCTGTATCTCTGTGTATTTTGTCCCTTTTCCTTAATACTCCATCTGATAAAGTCCATGATCAGATAATCTCACTGAAACAAACATTCCAACAGTTCACATACCCTTATCAATTAGTGTGACTGACCAGGTTTGATTCTCACTACTGCCTCCCTTACTGTCTGTCAGCCAGGTTTGTGTTTTTTTCTTGTTTATATCTTCTTCCTCTTCTTCTTATTCCCTTTTGCTTTAAACAGGCCCTTGATCAGATACCCTTGAAAGGGCAGACGCTTTCTCCTTCTACATATCCCTGCAAGTATGACAAAATTTGGAGAACCACTATTTCTTATTCCTCTTATTCATTATCTTGCTGATTTTATAAACCTTGGACACATGTCCTCTCTTCATTCTCAATTTATCAAAGAGACTTTTGATCTCAACTTAAAAAGCAGCTGCCCTAATCCTTTGGGGTTTTTTTTGTTTGTTTGTTTTTTTTTTTTTTTTTTTTTTTTTGTTTTTCTCTTTTCTCTCTATCTTTTCTTTAAATTTGATAACTTAGGAGTGGAAAATTTAACCTACATCATTTTTGGTCAATCTTTTTTTCTTCTTGCCACATTTATCAGGGATGTGGGGAGAAGGCAGTAGTAAGCATATTATAGTTATCAAATCAATATGTTTGTCCATAGGGCTTGACAAGAGTTTCATATATCTGTTCTCCTATAGAACCGTGAAATACAGATTAAAATAAAGAAATGCTTTCAGTTGTATTGTAGCTTAGCCAAACCAGGTTTCCGCAACCTTCTCCTCCCACCTGTCTTCCCAAATTTCTGCTTCCTCTCTTTTTCTCTCTCCTAGGGCTGATGATGCTTCTTCCTTAGTTCTCCTTAGGACTGCTGTAGGCTCTACCTGCAGACCTGTAAACCTCTGCCTCTTTTTACCTATGCTCTTAAACTCTTCCTCTCCTTGACTGCCCTCCTTGATAGCCTAAGCTAAATGTCCCAGGAGAATTTACTGGATAACATCCAAATTTCTTAATATCTCTTCTTACTTTTAACACTAGGCACCTAGATTTTTCTCAGGACAGGAGATACTGAGTGAAAGCACAAAACCCATACAAAATTAATATATCTTAAGGGTTTTTTCTCATTTTTCAGTAGCATGTAGCTATTTTATCTGCTGTATTCTCCTGTCCACCTTCTATAACTAAATCCCAGTCACTCATAGCATATAGATT